>NC_065544.1:14808449-15110671 GCF_932294415.1 Quercus robur | reverse complement strand
TTTGCATTTTTGTAATTGAAACTATTAAAGGTACTACCATTATTTCACTACCAAAAAGTTTACAAAAATTGACATGTAATAAATGTAAATGATATCACATCAATTATATAATAAATAAATATTTTCCTCAATTACGTTTTGTGTTGTATTTAAATGTTGGCATATCATCTTATATGATAAAATTTGTAAAATCATTATAATTAATCATTCAATTTGTAATATTCTCGACGTCACTAAATTCTCAATATAGTCTTTGCAAATTAGAATACAGATGGAACAAACGATTATGTAGAACTTTCCCAATAATACTCGAAAACTCATGTGTCACTTTGTTTGGGACGTTGAGTAATTGCATGCTTACAAGAGGTAAAGAGAGAACACTTACTCTTATAAGTCTCACTCTCATAATTCTGATTTTGATTTTCTTGTGCGACATGCCCGCTAGTCTCCGACTTAATCTTTAAAGCCATGTCAGGACTAGTATCTGAAGTAACAGATTGAACGGAAGAGGGTCCATGAGGATTACTCATTCTATGAGACAGGTTATGAAAGCACCCTCTTTGATGGTTTTTCTTTTCCCCTTTCTTTTGTAAGAAATAAAAGACAAGAATTGTAAATGAACTACGTAAGATATCATGTATGTAAACATGGAATACAAAATTTTGTGAATAGTTGAAGAGTATAAAAATAAAAAATTAAGTATCTTCCAATGTAATAAAAATTTCTATTTTGAAATAATTTAACTTTATGGGCTAATGATAATCTGCAAAATTGCAATGATGGTTTTCAAATACCAAAATTTTTGATAATCTTCAATGATATATATTTGAAGGAACCGAATACAGGGGGACAATCTGCCAAACAGAGACTCAATAGTCAAAGGCAGATTATCAAGCCATTTCACATTTTCTATGAGTAAAAATGTAATTTGATAAAAATGTAGTGGTGTTTGTGTAATTTAGTAAATCGTAGGGGTTGGTCCGTTGGTGGACCCATTAACTAGGCTTGAATTTGGCGATTTTGGCCCATTAGCATTGATTTTTAAAATATTTAGGCCCGAAACACTGTTTGGGAAATATATAGCAATATACCACTTTTTTAGGTACTCGAGCTTGGCAAGCTCGAGTACCATGTTTTTTTAATCCACTATCGCCCCATATTCAAGGAGCCCTATAGTGGCGTTTTTAAGCCCTATAGTGACGTTTTCGGGCCAAAAAACGCCATTATAGGGACCCTTGAACCTGTTATGGGACTTACAAAAAAATTTTGCAGGAAAACGCCGCTATAGGGCCAAAAAACGTCACTATAGGGCTTAAAAACGCCACTATAGGGCCCCTTAACCACTTATAAAAAAAATTTTGCAGGAAAACGCCGCTATAAGGCCCGAAAACGTCACTATAGGGCCCCTTAACCTGGTATGGGGCTTAAAAACGCCGCTATAGGGCCCGAAAACGTCACTATAGGGCTTAAAAACGCCACTATAGGGCTCCTTGAATATGGGGCAATAGTGGATTAAAAAAACATGGTACTCGAGCTTGCCAAGCTCGAGTACCTAAAAAAGTGGTATATTGCTATATATTTCCCAAACAGTGTTTCGGGCCTAAATATTTTAAAAATCAATGCTAATGGGCCAAAATCTCCCTTGAATTTATTGTTCTTATCTTTGTTTCTTTATTGGGCGCATTGGGTCAAAAAATCTGATTGGATTAATTGGTATTCGGCAATAATGGATTTTGGGCCTTTCATTTCGGGCTGGGCTTGGGTCATTAGACTGGACAGCTTTGGGTTGGTCATTCATTCAACTTGCAAGTTACGAGTCAAATAATATGTGTGATCAAAATTTAAATAAAATTAAAAATATTTTACAAAAAATGTCTAAAAGGTTAACAATTGATTGATCAATTTTAAAATACTATTTTCAATGAAAAATATAAGAATATAAGGACAGGCTTATACAATTTTAATTTTTGAAAATTCTTCTTGTAAGATAAACATTTTTTTTTTTTTTTTTTAACAATAAAGAGCTCAAAAAAATATATTTTTAGGTTCCGAATAGATAAATTTTTTTACTAACAAAGATTTATAATGATAAAATCCTTAATTTAAATTATATAATTAAATAATTTCAATTTAAAAAAAAAGGTAAAATAATAATTCATAAAAGAATATTGAGTTTTACTCAAAAAAAAATATTGAGTTTATCTATTTAGAGAAATATATAATTAAAAGATAAGATTACGAAAAAAATTTAAAAGTATATTAAAAATGGAAACAAATATATAAGTAGGAATTAATTATTTAGAGAAAAATATTATGAAATTAGTTTAAAACTTTGAAATGAAAATAATTTAATATATTTGAAAGTTTGTAATTTTATTCCGAACTTTATATAAATTAAAAATATACATTTTGGAGATTGTCATTTTTATCATTAATAAATCGTGAATGATACTGAAGTATTTGTTGATTTCTTTCTTTAACAGAATTCAATTTTTTTTTTTTTCAAAAAACCAAATATAAACAATTTAAAAATATGTTTTTAAAATTAGATAAATAAATCATTTATATAATCCAAGTTGAAGAGGCTATAAAGATCCCATCAATTTTGATTGGGTTGCCTTTTCGACTTAATATAGTTCCTCAAGATTTTTAAAGATGGATGGATAAAAATCTTTAATGACCTTAAAGATTTTTGTGTAGTCTATATAGATGATATTTTTGTGTTCTCTTAAACAATGGAAGAACATAAAAAGACATCTTAAAGTTGTTTGTGAAAAATTCAAAAAAATATGTGGAATTAATAGGAATATGTCTGGGGATCAACTGGTAGCGAGAAAAGGAATCACTTGTTTCTTGAACAGTTCTTTCAAAAAATTAATCTATTTGATCGATGAGTCATAAGACAAGACAATTCAAGGTTCAAGTGGTTGGTTAGTCAGACTAGAAAAAAAGAACTGAATTGAAGTCATGGATTTACCTCAGTTAGGTTATGTACCAATAAATGATTTTTAGATTCGAAACCCATTAGAAAGAAGGGCTAGTGTACGAGAAATCAAATCATATAGAAATGATAGACGTCTTGAACACCTTGAAAATGCTATGAGGTGTTCGAAAATGGTTGAATAGGAGGATCACTATGACTATAGCCCTTGGGAAATTTCCTTTCCCCAAAGAAAATTGAGGTAGAAGAGGAATCTATATAATTCGTAGGCTTAGTTTTATATCAATCAGGTTTGAAACTATACGTTTCAAGCCTTAAGGTAGGTCCTCCCAAACCAGATCTAATCTTCCTCTTCATTTTTCTTCTTTCTTCCCTATTTTTATTTATTTATTTTTGTTTAGTTAGTTTTACCATGGTTCAGTGAGGGAGCTGTTTTAATTTGGGAGCCATAATGTTGATTGTTGGGGGTGATTTTGGGCATTATCTATTGGTAGGAGCTTGTGTTGGAATGATGGGTCCGAGGGAATAGGCTCAAAATTGGGTGGTGATTGAGCCACTGTGTACGGTGGTTATGGTCTGTTTGTGAGAGTTGTGGGACGTGGTCTTAAGTGTGTGTGTGTGTGTGATCAGTGTGTAAGTGACGAAAGAAATAGAAATAGAAGGTGGAAGGATTTTGGAGATACCTTGGCTATGCTGTTGATGTAGTTGTTGCTGTTATTGGACTGGTTGGGAGTTTCAGTGGCTCCCTGAGCTTGGACTTCAAAGAAGCACATGGACGCGATTTATCAAGATAAGATAACGAGACCAATCCCATAATACATAATTTATTTATTTTTGATAAGTCAATAATACATTTTTTTTTTTTTGAGAAGATCAATAATACATACTCCCTCCGTCCCACTTTGTTTGTCCTCTATTCTATTTTGGGATGTCCCAAAATATTATCCTGTTTCTAAAAATAAAAGTCATTAATTTACTAATGTTCCTATTATACCCCTATTAATTTACTAGTTCAATTTTTTTGATAAATTTATGTAAGGGTAGTTTTGAAAACTTATACATTTTTAAAAGATAGACAAGACAATAAATGATATTCCCTTAAAAATTTTGACTTTTCAAATAAGACAAACAAAATGGGACGGAGGGAGTAGTTAATAACTAATAACGCATATATATTAAAATTATTAATAGGCACTCAAAAGTCAAAACATGTGCTTCTATGAGTTCAGCTATTCGTGCCGTGTACTATAAGGTTATTTTGAACTACCCAAATGACTTACCTTTATTTCTTTCGCTTTCTATCCTTTCTTTTCTTCATTTCATACCCGAATACAACAAAGACTACAGCCTGGAATTTTCATCCCATATTTGTCTCAAATTTGATATCCCTAATTTATTTTGGTTTGGATTGGTTTTTTTTTTTTTTTTTTTTTTTTTTTTTGGGTGGGAAAGAATGTTTATTAAAAAAAAAAAATAGCATCTCTAATATTTTTTTTAATCTATAGAAAAATGTATGTTTTGCCTACTAAAAAAAGGTATTTATTGTCCACAGAAAATTGATTCTAATATTAAGTTAAAATCTAAAGAGAAATAATGCAAATATAGGGAAATTACAATTAATATTTAGAAACTAATTTTAGGACCTTTATTAATTAATTTATAAAATATGAATTAAGAAGATCTAGTTTCAAAGCATTTGAAACAAAACATGAATATTTTTACAACAAAGTGAGTATTATATATAGGTCTTCAAAAAAACAATTATTACAAATGATATTGTATTTGTAAAGTATTCGCACATTGTGCATGACATTATTGTCTAGTATTTCGTAGCGGTGCATGTTGTCCACTGATATATAAGATTAATCTAACCATAGAATTTTGATGGTTATAATTAAACCAATTGGTAAAATTTCTTATTGCAAAATAAGAGATTTAGAGTTTATATCCACGCTAGACCAAAAACTAACTGATGTCTTAGCTTAAAGATATAAAATAATAGTCAAATAGTGGACAACATAAATTTTAAATCTATCGTATTAATAAAAAAAATGTAAAAAAAATGTAAAAAAAAAAAAAAAAAAACATAGAACTTAAATAAATATGAAAGCTAGCTGTGGTGCTAAAAGTCTAAGCATTAATAAGTGTTGTACTTTGACATCTAAAATTAACTTTACCAAAGAACTTAACAAAGTCTGAAAGCTAGCTGTTGCAAAGTCTAAACATTCACAGATTATGAAATGCTTGCTCTTTCTAGGTTTTCTATTGAGCTAGCTCGGATTCGAAATTCACTTGGGGGAGGAGGAAGTGGGAGTCTCACAAGAAAATGATCTATGGTCGATTAGGGATGACTCAAAATTTTAGGGGGCAAAATAAAAAATAACAAGATTAATTTGAAGTAAAATTAATCCAACATATTAATGAACATTAATAAAGAGTTCGATTAAACATTTTTGGGCAGGTCTAGGCCCTTGTTGGTTTGATATATGGATTTGTTAAGTTTTAAAAGTTTAGAACAATTGGCAAACTATGAACACAAACTTGTCAAGATATCTTAGAATCTATAGGATATATTAGATAATGTTCAAGGTGCTACAAATCAGAATATAAGAAAAAAGAAGCTGTAGGTTTAGGAAATTCGAAGCATGCCAAGTTCGATTGATCGAGAAGAAGGCTTGACCGATCAAGATGTGGTTCTGCAGAATTTTAAGTTTGGCCCATTGGGCCAAACTTGTCCATTTGAAACTCAGTTCGTGATGTAGTATATAAAGGACATTATAAGCTAACCCTAAGTGTGGTTTTCAGAGGGAGAAGTTGTTTGTTGGTATTAGGTTTTAGGGAGAAAAATGAGATGAGAGATGAGAGGCCATCTTTGTGGTGGTGTTGGCTGAGGTTGACCATGGAGGAGCATGGAGGGTCTACTCCATTTAAATCGGTGAGATTGAAGAGAGAAGAGTGTGCTTTTCAATGAGGAGAGTTGATGGTTGAGGAGGCTTAGACTTAGGCTGATCGAAGGTAAAGTCATGGAGGCTTGCCCATGATTGGTGTTTGGTTTCTGGAGAGAGCTCAAGATCGGAAAGACAAAAAGAAGGGGGAGCTCGGATCCAAGGGATAGAGAGAGAAGAGCTCGATGATAGTAGGGGCAATGAGCCAAACCATTGCTTGTGGTGGTAGTGATGTTCGAAGATGGTGGTATTTAGGTGGTCGGCCATGAGAGTTTCAAAGATTAGAGAGAGCTAGAGGTTAGAGACAAAGAAAAGAAATTTTCTAGCGTGAAGGGAAAGAAGAAGAATAGGAAAAAAAAATATATAGTTTAACAAATAGTGCACAAACGGTTTTAGTGACTAAGGATCAAATTGGTCATTTTTTCAAAACCTTTGGATGTGCTTGGTAAAACCCCAAACCTCAAAGTAGGTTATTGTAATTTACCCTAAAAAATATAATAAGATGCTTTTTGTCACGTGACCATTTGAAGAAGCTTGAAAAGTGAAGATAAAGACAAGTCTTTTCACTTGTCAATTGTCATCTCATTTTGAATTAAAGGCACCACTCGAGGCCAAATAAATCAGGAAAAAAAAAGTGAAGATAAAGATAAGTCTTTTCACTTGTCATCTCATTTTGAATTAAGGCACCACATGAGGCCAAATAAAGCAGAGCAAAAAGTAAGAAGAAATAGTAGAATAGAAAGAAGAAATAAAGAGAAGAAGAATAGGAAGAAGGAGAGCAGGTGAACTGAAAAGAATAAGAAGCAGCAGGTGGACTAAAAAGAATAAGAAGCAGTAGGTAAAGTTTTATATTTTTCCACTTTAGAAAAGACGTCTAACCTTTTCTCTTGGTGATGCGGCTGTTGTTCGTCCACACTTGGACAAGTTTTTCTTGGACCGGATAGAAGCGGTTCGTACCTAAGACCAGCTAAAAGGTAAGAAGCGTATACCCCTAAGCCAGAGGAAGGAGAACAACACCATTCTCCGGCCCTGGGTAGACGAGGGTTAAGCTCTTTAGGGATTTGATATCTATCCACAAGAATTTTCAACTTACCAGCGTCTAAGGTGGATGCTACCTCGGGGGCACAACTATAGATGACATCTTCTTCGTCCTCTTCCTCGTCTTGAGGAGGACTAGATGGCTGTCTGGACAAGCTAGCCCCAGATCCAGAAGCTGCCCTACATCGTAGTTCTTGAAATTCCTCTAAGGGAATGCCAGGAACCCTAGACGAGTAATGCTCGTCTGAGGAATCACTACAGGACGAACTATCTACACTACCCTCACTTCCAGAGGAACTGTCCTGGTACTCGTCTATCTCCCTCTCTAAACTACTAGACGAAGACATGGTTGAAATGTAGAAAAGACTTAAGATGAGAACCTAAAAAAGAAAGAGGAAATACCTGATGAAACTAGGACAAGAGCTAGACGAGGATCTTGGACGAGATGGCAGAAGAGAGAATGAGGAAAAAGTAAGGGGCATGAAAGAGAATGCATTATTTATAGGCCCCAGCAACAGGATCAATGAAACGACGCTCGCTACTCAGAAATTGACACGTGGCAGTTCCTTTAGGAAATGGGATCAACACAATTGGCCAACCAACAACTTTGCAACACGTGGCGTACGAAAAAGTGAAATTTTGTTAAAATCACAACAATGTCTTGGACAACCCTTTGAACAAAGGGGCAACTGATGGAGAAGCAGAAAATAATTCATCTCTAGTTCGTCCAAATGGTTCGTCCAGATCCGACAGGGCAGGTTGGTCCAAGAATCATCCCAGAAGGAGGAAATACGTTCATGGACAATAACACTACTTTCTATCAGTTAAGTCTCCCATGGACGACATTCTCGTCCATGAAGGTCGTCCATGGACAATCATTAGATATCCTTGGACGACCAAACCGTCCTACACCAGACGGACGAATGCGCAACACTTAGAACTTTCAACTCTCTATAACGGTTACTAAACCCGCAACTATCTCAACGAATCCATCAAATAAGTTAACTTCCGTTAGTGGTTACAATTTTAGTAGCCGTTGAGGAAGTTAACTCCGGACTCGTTGGCTTCCACAAATCTTGGGCAGGTTATTGGACAAATAACCGTCCCAGGATCCCTATATAAAGGACCGGTCTGAACCCGACAGAGGTAAGAATTTTCTGAGACACTATTCCCAAATACTTGGAACTTCCTTCTCTGTGAGGCTAACTTTTCCATCGGAGGGGGTTCGGCTGGTCTTCCCCGGTCTCCTCTTTGATTGTGTTTTGCTTCTTGTAGGCCTTCAACCGCTTCAGTAGCCCACCGAAGCCCGATCATCCACCTTACTGATTCGGAGCGATATCAGTTGGCGCCGTCTGTGGGAATCGAACCCACGACCACATGGTTAAAGTCCTCAGGAAGGCATTTGAATGGATGGACGAATGTCAAAGTGCCTTCCAAGACCTGAAGGACTATCTCACTACTACCCCATTATTAAGTCTGTCCGTGCAAGGAGAAGAATTGTACCTATACTTAGCGGTGTACCCACACGCCGTAAGTTCAGCTTTAATCAGAGAAGAGGGGAAAGTACAAAAACCAGTGTACTACACTAGCCGGGCACTCAGAGGAGCAGAGGGAAGGTATCCGCTTATAGAGAAATTAGCTTTTGCACTGATAACAGCTTCTAGGAAGTTAAGACATTACTTCCAAGTTTATGTCATTAATGTCATGACGGACCATCCGCTTAAGAAGGCAATGAACAAGCTGGAAGCCGCAGGACGACTGATTCAGTGGGCGGTGGAACTTACTGAATTCAACATTCGGTACCAATCGAGAAATGCAATAAAGGCTCAAGCCCTAGTAGATTCGGGGTACCTAGAGTACTTATGTCTGACAATGGACGACAGTTTGACAACACACCTTTCAGGGAATTTTGTGGACAGCTGGGAATGAAGAACCATTACTCCTCACCATCCCACCCACAGGCCAATGGTCAGGCAAAAGTAGCAAACCGATCCTTGTTGAAGATCATCAAGACTCGACTCGAAGGGGCAAAGGGAGTATGGCCGGATGAGTTACCAGGTGTTTTATGGGCTTATAGAACGACAGTAAGAACTCCAACAGGGGAAACTCCTTTTAAACTAGCCTATGGAAGTGAGGCAGTTATACCGGCAGAAGTACACATGACGAGCCACAAGGTAAGGAAGTATCAAGCTGAAGAAAACGAAGAACAGCTCTGTCTTAACCTTGACCTTATGGACGAAGTCAGGATGGATGCAGAATAGAGAACAGTGAGGTACAAAAATCTTATGGCAAGACAATATGATGCCATGGTGAAGCCTAGGCGCTTCAACATCGGAGATCTCGTCCTGAAGAGGGTTACCTTGGCAACAAGAAACCCGACCTATGAGAAACTTGGGCCAAATTGGGAAGGACCTTATAGGGTTATCAACTGCAAGAGGCAAGGGTCCTACTATTTGGAAGCTTTGGATGGGCGGAGGCTAGAACACCCTTGGAATGTTGAACACCTAAGGAAATACCATCAATAAGTGCCAACTCTTGACAAAAGTGGCCTTGGACGAGATAGCTGGACGAGAAGAAGTAATGTTTATTTACTACTATTATGTGTTTTTAAATATTTTAATAATCCCCTAGAAAGTACATTAGTGTTTTCACTTTTGTGCTATTCCTGGACGAGTTGGTTTGTATTTTTAATTCAATAAGACACTAGCTCAAGAGCATGTGCCATGCCTGTGGACGAATGTTTGCATAAGTTTGGATTTTCAAATATATATATGATGTGTTTTCAAGTATATTATTGGAATCCTTTGTATGTTCATTCAGATTGATCCACAAAAAAGAAACATAAGCATGGATGAATGAAAACCTTGGACGCAAGGATATACCGTCCATAAGCTTTCCTCAAAAGGAATAATTAAACAAGGTACATCCGTCCAAATCATGAGACGAGATGAAACCTGAGCCAAAAATAAGGTACATCCATCCAAAGCATAAGACGAGATGAAACCTAAGTTAAGGGTATATCCGTCTAAAGCTCAAGACGAGATGAAATCCGAGAAATGTCAGTCCAAGACACAGATGAACAAAGACTTCAAAACCATCTCAACAATCCATTGCATTGGACGAGAAATCGCTGTGAAGTCTAATCAAGGACGACAAAATGATCGTCCATAATTTTGAATGATGAATAAAATCTAATAAAAAAGGAAGTCATTCATAGACGAACTATACATAAGCTGAAAGGAATCAATTTGCTCTCTTGGTGATGTAATAAAAAATTCACCCTCATATTCAAGACGAGGCAAACTAAATTCCAGGGTGGACGAACCACATAACCACGTGATATGATTAATGAGAATAAAAATTCCATACATAAAGCTGAAAATATATGTATTCAAACACAATGGAAGGTGAGAATAGGGAATATTCATTTTTTTTCATGAAATTTAAAGAAGGGTGGACGACCCACGTCCAAAAACCCCTTAAGTTGTGAAAAAAATGAAACTGTATATAAAACTCGTGCAAAATCCTGGACGAGATAATTGTACTTGTATGAACTTTAAAAAAAAAAAAAAAAAGGAAATAAAAAGCCCAAAACAACGGGCACTTCCATGAAAAAGCAAATAAAAATAAATTTTCTAAGGAAAATGATTTCACTTGGGCACGCTCGTCTTGGGGTCGTCCTGAGTGACTTTAGTATTAGCGTCGTCCATTATGTTGACGTCCTCAGAACTCGTCTGCAATAGGGAACTCTCTGTAGCAAGGGGAAGCTTGAAGGAATTGAAGTCCAAGTCAGGATATGCCTCCTTAGCATCAGCACGAAAGTCTTCATAGCCAGCTGCATAATGGCTGTCTAGATGATTCTTATACTCGTCAGACTTCTTGAAGGTTGCAATAGCTTCTTCACGTGCCTTCTCCAAGGACGAAGCAAACTCTGAAACTTATCCTTCGAGATGGACGATGCGGGTATCCTTCTCTAAGTTGTCAGCTTTAAGCTCTTCCACCTCGTTCTTCAGCTTCGTTTCGTTTCCTTGCGGACGATTAAAATCCTCAGTCAACCTGATGACCTCCCCCTTCTTGAGCAAAACCTCATGGCTTAGCTCCTTAGCCGTCTTAGCCTCTGTAGCAAGCTCGTTGGCTTGGCAGGTTGCTGTATAAAACTTTGACATAGCCTACATTTGGACGAAAGGGAGTTGGACATTTCATTCAAGATAAAATGTTTACACACAAGGACGAGGAAGAGACTTACCTTGAAAAGATCATGGATGCCAGAGCATTCAAATTCCTTCACTGACATGTTGTAACATTCGTTAACTTCACGCTCAGTGACGATCCCTTTGAACGTCCTCCATGCGTATCCCTCGTCCATAACTAAATTGGAAGGACGCTCAGAGGGCTCAGACGAGCTAGGCTTGCGAGAAGCTTTGGGAGGAGGGGGAGGATCGGACTGGACAGGATGAACTGTTTGGACGAGCTCCACGTCCACCAGAGGTTCGTCCAAGTTCACTGTTGGTGGTATGAACTTGGGGACCTTCGGAAGGGAAGTCTTACTTGACTTTTGCTTCTTGGGGCCTCGACGACTTGGGAGGTCGTCTAGGTCCACAGCACTTGATATTGGCTTAGACTTCCTCTTCCCAGCCTGGACAGAAGCACTTTGCCAATGGGAGCAGCAACATCCTCGTCCCCGCTAGTCACTGTTTTCTCTTTATTTTCCCTCATCGTACTTATCCCTATGATGAGGAAAATTAATCAAAAAAAAAAAGAGTTGAAATAATAAAATACAGTGGACGACACTTACTTCGACGAGTGAGCTCCTTGTGACTTAAGTTCTCAGCAGTAGGCACTGGACCAAGTCCCCAAGCTGCTAGACGACTGAGAGTAACCAAGTCGTGAAAAGTTCTCCTTGGAAAGGTACGAATCGCTTCTATCCGGTCCAAGAAAAACTTGTCCAAGTGTGGACGAACAACAGCTACATCACCAAGAGAAAGGGTTAGACGATTGACAGATAGGAAAAATTAAAGGACAAACGAGATAAAATGGAAAGAAAAACATACCCTCAGGACGAAGACGACCTAGAGGGCTGGTAAAAGGTTGGAACGGGGGATTACCCACATCAGCTGGGTCCCCAGCCCAATTTCCAGAAATAATAAAAAATTCTTTTTTCCAAAGCCGATCAGACGAGCTACGGCCCTTTATTAAACTGTAATATGAACCTCTGGACGAGAACTGATAGAAACCAGCAGATTTTTTAATCTCTGAGGGCTTATAACAGTAAAGGAACTCGTCCACTGTAATTGGACGGTCCCCTTCCAATGCCTCACGCCATAACACTTGCATGACAACTATCGTCCTCCAACCATTAGGGTTGAGCTGGTTAAGTCCAATACCCAACTTTTGGAAGAGGTCTCTGCAGAAAGAATTTAGGGGAAACCTAAGACTAGCTAAAAGGTAAGAAGCGTATACCCCTAAGCCAGAGGAAGGAGAACAACACCATTCTCCGGCCCTGGGTGGATGAGGGTTAAGCTCTTTAGGGATTTGATATCTATCCACAAGAATTTTCAACTTACCAGCGTCTAAGGTGGATGCTACCTCGGGGGCACAACTATAGATGACATTTTCTTCGTCCTCTTCCTCGTCTTGAGGAGGACTAGATGGCTGTCTGGACGAGCTAGCCCCAGATCCAGAAGCCGCCCTACGTCGTAGTTCCTGAAATTCCTCTAAGGGAATGCCAGGAACCCCAGACGAGTAATGCTCGTCTGAGGAATCACTACAGGACAAACTATCTACACTACCCTCACTCCCAGAGGAACCGTCCTGGTACTCGTCTATCTCCCTCTCTAAACTACTAGACGAAGACATGGTTGAAATGTAGAAAAGACTTAAGATGAGAACCTAAAAAAGAAAGAGGAAATACCTGATGAAACTAGGACGAGAGCTAGACGAGGATCTTGGACGAGATGGCAGAAGAGAGAATGAGGAAAAAGTAAGGGACATGAAAGAGAATGCACTATTTATAGGCCCCAGCAACAGGATCAACGAAACGACGCTCACCACTAAGAAATTGACACGTGGCAATTCCTTTGGGAAACGGGATCGACACAATTGGCCAACCAACAGCTTCGCAACACGTGGCGTACGAAAAAGTGAAATTTTGTTAAAATCACAACAATGTCCTAGACGACCCTTTGAACAAAGGGGCAACTGATGGAGAAGCAGAAAATAATTCATCTCCAGTTCGTCCAAATGGTTCGTCCAGATCCGACAGGGCAGGTTGGTCCAAGAATCATCCCAGAAGGAGGAAAAACGTTCATGGACAATAACACTACTTTCTATCAGTTAAGTCTCCCATGGACAACATTCTCGTCCATGAAGGTCGTCCATGGATAATCATTAGATATCCTTGGACGACCAAACCGTCCTACACCAGACGGACGAATGCGCAACACTTAGAACTTTCAACTCTCTATAACGGTTACTAAACCCGTAACTATCTCAACGAATCCATCAAATAAGTTAACTTCCGTTAGCGGTTACAATTTTAGTAGCCGTTGAGGAAGTTAACTCCGGACTTGTTGGCTTCCACAAATCTTAGGGAGGTTATTGGACAAATAACCGTCCCAGGATCCCTATATAAAGGACCGGTCTGAACCGGATAGAGGTAAGAATTTTCTAAGACACTATTCCCAAATACTTGGAACTTCCTTCTCTGCGAGGCTAACTTTTCCATCGGAAGGGGTTCGGCCGGTCTTCCCCGGTCTCCTCTTTGATTGTGTTTTGCTTCTTGTAGGCCTTCATCCACTTCAGTAGCCTACCGAAGCCGGATCATCCACCTTACTGATTCGGAGCGATATCACTTTCTTCTTCTTCTTCTTTCCCTTCTTAGCCCTCCCTTCCTTAAAAATTCAAAATGTTCTCCTTTTTCAAAAATTTACAAAGGAACTAAGATTGATGTTGATCAGTTCATGAGAGAGAGAGACAAAGAGTTAGGTGACGAGAGAAAATGAGAGATAGAGAAAGAGCGGGAAGAGAAAAGAGAGAATGAGCTAGGGGTAGAAGAGAGAAAAAAAAAAAGATTTTAGTAGTAGCAAAATAGTGCCTCACTGGAAGTAGTGAGTTCAAATTAGATATTAAAATTTTTTGATAGTTTATTGAGACTAATGTGTGGGCTTTTGTGGGTTTTTAGCTACATTTTTAACCTCGTATTAGTTTACTGAGACTGATGTGAATGCTGTAAGAGGCCTAAATTAGCTATATTTTTAACCTCAGGTTAGTTTATTGAGACTAATGAGAATACTCTATGAGACCTAAATTTAGTGTAATAAAATTTTGTGTGGTACTAATGGACCTCTTGGTCATTTTATTTTTTCCAAGGGTATTCTGGTAAGTTTGGGGAAATCTAAGATCAATTTGGTCATTTGGGTGAGGTTTAGGGTTAGTCATGTGTTTTTGTTGATCTCAGGGGTATTTATGTCATTTTGGTGAAGTTTAGGGTTAACTATGCGTTTTTGGTGAAGTTTTGGGTTAACGAAGTGTTCCTTATCTATCAAGAAAATTTTCTTCATCTAAAAAAAAAAAGTATTCTTTCTCTGCTAATTTAAGTTATTTTTTGTTTATGGAAAAGAAACTCTAATACTAAGTTAAAATCTAAAGAGAAAATAAAATAGATATAGGAGAAATGTAGGTTTGTATTAATTGGGAAGTGATTATAAGCTAGTTTTTTGCTTATTTTATGTATTATTTGTGGGTGTGATGTTACTTTTTGTCTTAACTTTATTACAAATAAATTAACTTTCAACTTTTAATTAAAAATAAGCCATCTTTTAGTATTTTGTTTCATATTATTCAAATAAGTTACGAAAAATAAGTAATTTCCAAAGGTTTATTGGCCTACATCCATTGTATAAAGCCTCACATAGCTACATCTTTGACATATAATAAAGTGTATAATACCAAAAAAAAAAAAAAAAAATCAATGTAGTAGGGTATATTAGTATATATAGAAGTTTCTTCTTAAAAAAAAAAGTAGGGTAAATTGCAAATTTGGATTTTACCCCCCTGAAGTTTCATAATTTGGATTTTACACCTTGAAGTTTAAGGCGTTTGGATTTTACACCATGACGTTTAGAGTTATTTGGAATTTACACCCCCAAATTTTGAAACTTTAGGGTGTGAAATCCAAAAGGCCTATTTGGGCCTCTTGGACCAATAAATAAATATTATAAACCAAAATATATTCTTCACAATTTTTTTTTTTTTTTTTTTTGAGATCTTTATAAAGTCTATAATATTTTCATAGATCAGAGGCTTATATCAAAGGAGGAGTTCAGAAAATATATAATTGCTCCAAGATGAGTCTTTTAAAATTGAGTAGTTCATGGTTGGAAAGTAGAGTACTATAGTTCAGTTCTAGGAAATGAAAATTACTAAAAAGCTTTATTTTATTTTTTTACAAAATAGAAATTCTAGTCTAACTCAATCTAAGTATATATGTGTGTGAAACTCCCTTTTGGAAACTTGAACCCTGGCTCTTGTCCTCCACACCTCCCAAGCACTTATATTTGTAGAGTGATCATCATGCTAAGGGTGCGCGGTAATAAAAATTCAGAGAAAGAAAAAATTACTAGAAAGTTGAATAAAAAAACAAGACAATTATTCCTTGTCTATTAGCTAATATTGTTGAGTAAAAAAATTGCTACAATAATTGCTATAGTAATTGTTATTATCTAACATTGGTGAGTAAAAAAATAATTTTAGCAGTGAGTTCAAATTAAAATTTTAGAACTGATAGGCCAAAAACAAATTAACCCCTTGTGATAAATTAACCAATTAATTTAGCCAAGTGAATTAATTAAGTTAATTAACATGCAAACGCGTGATAGTACAAACAAATCACCAATAAATTAAGTATGCAACGGGAAATAAATTTGACACGGTGATTTCTTTACGAATGGGGAAAACCAACACGGCAAAAATCCTACCGGGTGATTTTCAGGTCACTACTCCCGAAATTCTACTATTATCACAACAAGCAGTTACAAATAAAGGAATCCCAGTACCTTATACCAAGCTACAGTTGAACCCTTACCTCAATACTCAATTGGACTTGTTCTGTAGTGACAATTTCTCTTTTCGATGCGTGACTCACAGTACGTGACTAACCAATTGCGCGGATCCCAGTACACAACTTTAATCACCAGCTAAAGAAAGTTGTTGGCTGCAAAATTCTTCAATTTATCCCAACGATGAAGATCAAGAAGATGCTTGGTCACAAAATCCTACGGTGTACAAACACAACAACTTCTTCACAAGAATGATGAATGAGGGCAAATTCTGTCTTCTGTCACAATTTGCTTGAACAAACTTTGCTCAACACTTATGCAACTTGTAAACACTTTGACGGCCCTTAATCCTTTTATATGTCTAGGGTTGTGAGAAAAGAAAGCCCAAATACATAAACACAGCTTGGAGTCAAAACAGAACTGCAATTCTGTTTTTCATAAACCTTGACAGATACCTTATCTGTCGAGCTGCTGTTGAGCCACGGGCTTTAACAGCTCTATAGGTCTCGATAGATAGCTAGTTGTCGAGATTTAATGAACAGCTCTTCTTCAGCTTGTTTCTTGGACAGACTTGCATGGCTTTAACACTTGATCTTGAAACATAGTTTCTTGAAGTATTAAACACATTCTAGATCTACCCAATTACAAGTAAAGTGCATTTTGTCAAAGGATTAGCCAATTACATAAAATGGTGACATATGTTCCTAACAAGTGAATCACATATGTTCTAACAAGAACTAGTAACAACTTACCTCATATGATTTTTGAGGCTTGAAAGGAACATGAACAGATGAAGGCCAATCAATTTCCATTGGGGGGCCAGCTCATAAAAAGAAGGCATTGCATCATATTTTTATCTAGTTTTTACCTACAGTAAAATGTTTTGTAAAATTTTTGTAGGGGCCATGGCCCCCTTATAATACACATAGTTCCACCTTTGCATTTAATCACCTCTCTCTTCATTCTAGATTGCAAACCAAGAGTAAAAATGGATGATTTGGCTTAATGGACCTAAAATGAGATCCTTGTCGACGTTGTTGTTGCTTTGAAGGTTGAGATTCATTGGATAGTGGAGAGAGATAGTGGCATTGTGGATGGTTGGTGATAGTGATACTACAGAGCTGTGATGATGATGATGAACCAAAAAATTGAAGAATGTCACTATGTAGATCTCCACTGAAGCAATATTAGCTTTTCTTCTGCTCATAAATGTCAAATCTACTAACTTGTCTACTTTATGTTATCTACTAATTTTAGGCATTTGGGATTTTCTGTTTGTAAAACTTGACAAGAAATAATAAGGGATGAGTGATGAATAATTTTGAACTTGCTCATGCAAGCTCTTTAAACACATGAAGGACCTTTACAGAGAAGTTCCTTCGATGACAAAGATTTCAGAAAAATTATGTTTTGGTGCTGTCTTTATTTCTAAAACACATTCACACAACCTAAAATCCTTTAATTTCACTCACTACAACTGAAATGGTTAGAAAAAAAAATACAAGAAATACAAATGGAATTTAATCAAGATGAAATAACAAAAAAAAAAAAAAAAAAAGACTGAAATTTTGATTAAGATTATCTGAATAGAATCTCATCAAGACGAATTTATTATTATGTACCATACTGTGGTACTCTTGAAACATTAAAAGCGGATACTTTGAGCTACTTTGACAACCACAAACAATTGCTTAGTTGGCATCATTGATCAGCCACTAAAAAGTTCTATATTTATGTGGCTGAAAGAGAAACTTAGACAAGAATGTTGAGCGGATGATATCAACCCAAAGTTGATAATGTAGCAAAACAAACAAAATAATTGGTACACAAGCTAAAGCAATTATAACAATTGGTCAATGTCATTTCTCTTGTAAAGACTAAAAGCAGGTTGCATTGAAGGCTACCACCATGCCTGCTATAATGGTGAAGAGTGTGGTGAGTCCCAACACCAACATTGATGGTAATGGCACGAGGAAATCCATTTCTGTGAAATGTGGTGTGAAAATTGCCAATAATATTAATATTGAAGAAGAAGTGAAAAATGCTATTGCATATGATATGAAAAATACCCTAAACCAAATACTTTTCAAGAGAATTGGGGTGCTCGTGTCTTGACTGCTATAAAGGAGGGGGGGTGGGGGGGATCAATTCAAAGATCTTTTAGTAAAAGAAAAGTATATTAATCCTATAATCTATGAAGATGGAAACCTCTCTTTCAAAAAAGGAAAGAAGATGGAAACCTCAAAGACATTATTTTAGCATCCATAACAAGAAATTATATTGAGAGATTTGAAAAGATAAGATGTGATTTGTGTACTAATGTTGGACTTTGGTCGGTATGGTTTGTCTTTGAATAACCCAATTCACTTTTAGTACATAAGGATATCAAATAACACAACATCTAGTCCTACAAATGAAAAATCTAGTCCCATTATATTGAATTGATTGTTAAAACTTTTAAAGGATATTAGACGGAGTACTGCTGGAAAGGTATAGGCTTAGAGTCATTTATGATGCTACTAGTCATGTTGAAGTTGAGCTTGCATCTGTGCTAAAGGATAAAGTCAGGATTTGGAAGCTTGCAAGATCACATTAGTTGGTGGACATACAAAATAAACTACATTTGGTTGAAATAAAAAAAGAAGATAAAGCATTCTAGTCCTCATATCCTAAGTTTGTGTGTGCTGAAACATGGAATGAGATTAGAGAAAAATGGATTAAGGTGGATGGGTGGAAGCTACTGTGGTTTAATTTGACTATTCCCAAGCACTCCTTCATAGGTTGGATGGTCATGTTAAACATGATTCCAACCAAAGCCAAAAGGATTCGATGGGGAATTAATGAAGATATCTTGTGTGGTTTCTACAGGTTGCTGCACTGAGGATAGAAATGATTCAATGCTCATGTTTACTCTCTAATCCCAAACTCAGCTGGTAGGATTTTATTAATTGGACTATTGCTACAAATCTCTATTTTTGTAGGTGTTGTACTTGATTGAGTGCAATTAGTTGCTAGGTGTAGTATTGGCATTTCTATTCTATTATCTGTTAATTAAATTATTGATTCTTTCAAAGAAAAAATAAAAATAAAAGATTGATTGTTATAATGGTAGATAAGTAATTTTGAATCTGAATTGTGATTTTCTCTTAGCGTCTCCTTTTGTGATGCCGATTTATATTTGAGTAATTAAAAAAAAAAAAAATTAGGACTTGATAATGGATTCTAATTTGAAAAGCTATTAGATAACCATATCATAAGGGTGAATGCTAAAACTATTACAAATTTTATTACAAAAGACTTAAAAATTGATGTTCCAATAAATATAATTGGTGGATTTTAGAAACATAATAAATAAATGTTTGATTAACATTTTGTAAGAATTATGTATTCAAATTTGTTGTGCCCTAGCATCACTCATTTACAAGTCTAATTTTATAGCACAATGAGATTAACAGATTCATGTTTAGGAGTTTTTTCTAGTTATTTGTCCTGGTAATTTTGTGACTAATGCTTTCAAAAAAAAAAAAAAAACACCTCTTACAATGCTCATATGTGCCTATAAAGGAAACAAGTACAAGTGCTGTAACATGTTTATGCAAATAAGGAAATTTGGGTTGGAGTCAAACAAGTAGGAGTATATGCATTTTTTCCAGAGTGATAGATGACTTGTGCTGCCAATTGCAAAAAGGCTTTTTGGCCAACTCAGACAACGCTAAGGTTTGCTTGTTTGCAGTTTCTAAAGCTTCATCCTTGTCCAAAAATTTTAGTGCTATATCTGTCCATAAAAATTAGTTTTAGCGATCAATATTTCTGTCAATAAATATAGCAAAAAAAAGAAAAAAGTTTTAGCAAAGAAATATATCGTCGCTAAATGTAGCCTAATTTTTTAAGAAATAATTTTAGCGAGGAAATTTTTGTCGCTATATGTACCTGAATTTTCCTTAAAAAAATTTTTAGCAATGAAATTTTTCGTCATTATATGTACCCAAATTTCCTTAAAAAATAGTTTTAGCAACGAAATTTTTCATTACTAAAAAAGAGTTGATAAAATAAAATGTTTTTGGCAACGAAATATTTTCATCGCTGAATAGTGTTTTTAGCAAGAAAAACATCTAGCGACAAAATATTTTCGTTGTCAATTTTTATTTTTATTTTTAACTAATCGGACCTTTGGCAATGAAATTTTTCATTGCTAATACTTTAAGCGGCGGGGTATTAGCGACGAAACAAATTTTGTCACTAAAAGTCCTAAGAAATGAAAAATTGGATGTTTAGTGACGAAAAGTTTCATCACTGAAAATACAGTTTGTTGTAGTGACAAATACATTTGATTATTGATAAAAGGTTTAACCCCAATCAAAATATGTGAATTTTAATTTTTTATTAATTGCCTCAAACTTAATTATTGAGATATAGACCATACCATACATATCATAGGTAATAGTAGCAACAAGGATCTCCATGCCTGCATCAAGAGCCAAATCTTTTAAGGGAGTTGCAGAGAATAGATATGATACCATGTCTCTACGTCCTAGTAAAGCTGCTATGTGAAGTGGTGTCCTTCGTTCACCACTGTAGATCAATGGCAGATTCAATTCGCACTCTTTTTCACCATCTCCTTAGCAATTATCACAATTCCTAATTGCACAGCAAAGCAGAGGACTGTATATCCGTTTATATCTTTCCGTTCTAAGTCTTTCGGAGTAAAAAATTGCACCAGTTCTTTTACAAAAGCTATGTGTTTTGATGCACATGCAATGTGAAGAATTGTCTCACTCCGTTTTGCAATGGACTATCGAATGGCATCTGGATCAGCCTCAAGTGTACGCTTAGCTTCTTGCTAATTACCTTTTAAGGCAGCTCGATAGAGTGTAAGCTACTCAGATCTTGTTAATCCTGGAAATTTTAACCAGCATATATATATTAACCATAATTTTTAGGTGATGTAACACTTTGAACCCAACCATATGAGCTAAATATGTGACGACTGTGTACTTTATAAAGTTTATGTCATACAAGTGTGTACAATGTCATTGGCTTTTATAGATGATTGCAAATATTTTATAGTTGAACAAACACTATAAAATCGCTATAAAATGTGTAAAAAAATTTTACTTCAAAATAAACTAGCTATAAAAGTAAAAAAGATTTCTCCCAAAAAATTAATTTATAACTAATAATTACCAACCGTGAATATCCAATAATATTTCAGCGGCTAAAAAAACACACTCTTGACAACGTCCAAGTGAAGAAAATTTCACAATATTACTGAAGTCAAATAGTCATTAAAAACACTAGTCACTGAAATTTATTAAAGCCAATTCTAATGTTTTTCTCACACAAACCACTTCATGGAACCCTTTTTCTATTTATAAAAATAAAAATAAAAATAAAAAATAAAAATTATGAGAACTACCTTATGGAACCTAAAATGTCGTCAATCCTCAAAATCTATAATAGATTTTGAGAAAGTAGTAAGCTTGAAGGTTAAGTAAAAAATTAAGAGTCAAAATTTGATAAAAATATGGTGCAAAATAGGGATTTTACACTGTCCAATCATGACGCCACATCAATAATGACGGGCAATGAATGTGAATGATGCCACATCAATAACATAATTATTAAACATAGCAATTGTTTCTTTTGTCTTATGTTTAAATGTTGATAATTTGATATGATAGCCTATGTAATAAAATTTGTAGCAATTTTAGGATAACTCAATTTATGGTATTCTTAACATCACTTATTTCGCGACACATCTTTGCTGATTTTTCTTTTTTGGATGGCTAAAATACGCATAAGAACAAACAATTTCATAAAACTCCCCCCTACTATATTCGAAAACTCATTTGTGTTCATTTTGTTTGTGTAACTGCATGCTTATAAGGGATAAAGAGAAAGCACTTACTCTTATAAGTCTGATGTTGATTTTGATTTTCTTTTGTGACATGCCCACTTAGATCCACTCCTACATTTGTCGGCATCATTTCTTCTTGTAATGTCGAAGTGCTTGAGCTAACTCTTTTGGGTATGTCAAGAATAATTGATTGGGATATTAATGATGACATCAATCGGTTTTTAGTGTAGGCGAGAATTGAATCTTAGATCTCTTATTCAACCATTAAAAATTTTATTAGTTGAGCTAGTTGAAGAGTTAAGACTCAAGTGAATAAAAAAACACCAACTCTTTAAGTTTTAACATAAGCATTGGCATCAGCTATGCCAAATGGCACACAAAACACCAAAAACCATACCTTATGAGATGTGTCAAATGCTTACAGTGATGTTCTTTTAAAATTCTACTTTTAGAGGAGCAAGACTAATGCTAAAAATTAAGGTATTACTATTTTATTATTTTCTCTCTCTTCTATTAATAAAGAAAAATTTTAAAAATTAAAAAATAATAAATAAATAATATTTAAGTAAAAAAATAGATGATGTAATTTAGGGTGTATTATGGAGTGGTGTGTTAAAATAAATAAAGTAATTTTTTTATGTGTCAAAATAGCATTTTTTTTAGCATTCTCTCTCTCTCTCTCCTTTTGGATTCCATTGGTTTTACTTTTACCATGATTTAGTGAGGATTTGTTGTTTTTTAACTTTTGGGAGCCATAATGGGGATTGGTTTGGCCATGATATTTTAGTAGGAACTTGATGGTGGTTCGAGGGTTAAGGCTCAAATGGTGGTGATTGAGCCACCGTGAATAGTGGTTAGGGGTGTGCATGGATTGGGTTAGGTCGAGTTGAGGAGATTTTTCAATCCAACCTAACTCATCACAAGGGTCCAACCCAACCCAACCCACGTGAATCGAGTTGGGTTCAGTTGGATCCATGGGTTAGACAATTTTTTTTTTTAAAAATACTATTTTTATTATTAAATTGAGCATTAGAACAACACTATCACAAATAAAAGCAAATTTATAACTAAATAATCATGAACATAACACCAAACAAACACAAACTATGTGAGAAAAACTTAGGGTTTGGGTTTTATTTAGGAAGAGGGGCAAAAAAGTAAATAACACAACCATATAATATATTTTTTAAAATTTTAAAATATATTAAATATAAGTAGGTCGAGTCAGGTTAGGTGAATTTGTAAATCTCATGGCCCGAACCCAACCCAACCCATTGTAAAAAAAACAAATTTCATGATCCAATCCAACCCACCATGGCAGGTCCACGAGTTCGCTGCACACCCTTAATAGTGGTGGTTTGCGATGGTTTTGGACCTTGTGTGCCGGTTGTGACAAGTAGTCTTAAATGTTGATATATGTGTGTGTTATGTATATGTATGACGGTGTGAAAAATGAAAGAAATAGAAATAACCATGGCCGGTGTGGCTAGGTAGTAGAAGTACTCCTATATCTCAGTATCACTTCAAGTGATGCTTGCAGGAATTGAGTGGCCCGAGTAGTGTTGTTTAAACCCTTACTCTCAATGGGTTCACACTAAAGACCTGTTTTTTTGTTCACACTAAAGACCTGTTTTTTTTTTTTTTTTTTTTTTTTTTTTTTTTTAAAGAAAAAAAAAGAAAAGAAATAGAAGGACATAACACACAGAGAGTTACCAACTAAAGACAACATGACTTGACAACCACCACTACAAACACATCAAACTATACAATAACACCACAACGACTAAGACACAGTAACAAGACAAACACAACAACAAGAAAGGACATAACACACACAGAGTCTTCCGATAGCCAGATTTCAGCTTCCTTGGTATATACAACCCACTGATGGAGGCGAGGTGAATCCCAGTGAGTCACAAAAATAGCATTGCGTCAAAAACGCAGGACAGGTGTCATAGAAAATTTCACGCTCAGATTGATCTGCTCCTTTCTTTGCCAACAGGTCAGCACACCCATTAGCTTCGCTCCAAATGTGATCAGTTTTGACCACCCAAGGTCGCTTCAGGAGAGACCTGCAATCATGGATCAAGTTAGAATATTCCAATGGAAAAAAGGGAGTTCAAGTTTGTTATCCAATTGTGTGTCAATTTGGAATCCACCTGAAGGTTGATATATTTGTATCCATTATTCCAAGTATATTTCAAACCTTCTCTAATTGCCCACAGTTCTGCCATCATGCTATGAGTGATATCTATGTTAATTGAGAAGTCTAGCTCCTATCCATTTACCCCAATGATCTCGTATAATTCCGCCCGCTCCACCATGGCCCGTATTTCCTTTTGAGCTACCATCAGTATTAAGAGTAAGGAAGGGGAAAGGAGTTGGCTTCCATCCAACAAATGTAGTAATGATGGTCTGGTGTTGAAGTTTAGGATGCATGCTTAAATAGAAGAATTCAGTGGCATGGTGTATCCCTGTTTTGCGAAGCTGAGACAGAGTAATATATTTATTGCTAAAGACAAGGGAGTTACGACTTAACCAAATGGACCACAAGATGAATGGAAAGAGGATGTTCCACGGAATATTGTTTACTGTGATGTTTGTGTTAATATTTGTTTTGCACCATTGGTGGATAGGGGTATCAAAAAAGTTTGGAGTAGGATGGTAAGAAGAGAAAGTGAGCCACAAATCCCTTGGGAATGAGCAGTCTCGAAGAAGATGTTTGAACAAATATTTGGGCCATTAGGGATGAGGTTAATTTGCTGATGAGTGGCTGACTGAGCTTGGACTTCAAAGAATGCAAGTGTACGAGCTTTTCAAGATAACGAGACCAATCCCTTAAAAAATGGTGAATATCTTGCTGGAGAATGCTTTGTTTGGTTGCATTGAAAAAGTTAAGAAAACTTGGTGGATATCATTATTAAAAGGGAAGTAAGTGGGATATTCAGCACAAGAAGAAAAAATCTGTGGTTAAGGCAGGGTGAAACTTATAAAAAAGTTATTAAAAAAAAAAAAAAAAAAAAAGCTTCTTCATATATATATATATTTTTTTTTTGGTGGTGATTTTACGGTAAATGGAAGACTGTTTTCCAAGGGTCGACTAAGAGTAATTTTTTTTTTTTTTTTTTTTATAGAGTAAACAATAGTAAACTTTATTAATTTAAAGATAAAATCAAAATTGATTATAACTAAAGACTACAACCTTACTTAATATATTTTTATAAGAAGTGTATTTTGACAAATCTACGAGTAGATTACATCTTCTTTTCATGTCATCCATGCTTGCAAAATTAAAAAAAAAAAATTAAAGATTAATAGATATGTCATTAATAAATTGTTTAATTTGTAAGTTTTTATATTTTAAAATTATACATAAGATATATGCTTATAAATGATATAGTAAATAAATTTCATTGATATAAATTTAACATATGTATTAAGAACAAAAATAATATATAATTCAATGGTTAGATTTTCAAAATATGTAGTTGTGGGGCCCGACAACAGATGGACCAGATCCACCTGTTTACAGGAAGACTTAAGGCCCAAGCCGAAGAAGATAGTAGTCCAAGCCCAATAACGCAAAGCATCAATGTGCCAGAGAAGCCGCCGAGGAGGGTACAGCCCTCGGCTGGCCCAGAACTACACTAAGGAAAGGGGCAAAAGTGGCATAGGGATAATCTTGTAAGAAATCTGAAATATCTAGGAAAGGCTGCCCATACTACCTGCCCTAGACAGAGTTTTGCCTCTCACAGAGTCGTGTTTCTTTAGTCTACTCAACCACTCCCCAACAACTTGGGTCTAAAACTGATGGGACAAGTATCAGTCTTGAAATGGTCGACCCTACACGTGGACGAAGGAAATTGAATGCATGCGAGTATAAAAGAAAAAATATGTAACCTAAAGAAGGGGCCTCCAGTCCTACTGAAAAATGGGAGGTGCTTCAAAAGAAAAGAGATTGGAACCATGCATAAATATCTAACAAATCCACAGCCGGGTAAACATGACTTAGCCTTTCGATCCCACTCTCTACAAATGATATTGTATGGGCCCATTTACGTGCGAACTCAACCCAACTGCGGTTCCACGCAAATCGTGTGCTTACAGTAGTAATATTTCTTTATTGAGTAAGGTTGTAATTTTATAACTAAACTTTGTCCTTAATTTAATAACTCACTATATACAATGGGAAAGAGAAAAAAATGAGCATTTTCCTCATTTTCTTTTGCAGCAATAGCAAAAACTAAAGCAACATGAATACATCATAAAGAAATAATAACAAAGAATATACTAACAAAATATTCCAATATCAACTTAATATCCATGAATCCAGGCCACTTCCAATGACACATATCCTATTTTGAGTTCAAAAGATCCACTAACTCAGCAATAATCACATTCCACAAACTTTGTTATGTAAGTAGCAGCTTGTGATCATAAGCATCAAAAAAATTCCATATCATCCTTTACGCAGCGCATAATATCTTCCTAGGAGTACAATTCTTCAGGGTCTACTAAAAGTTAATTTCACCAAATCGGGGAAAAGAAAATAAAAGACCAAAAAGGGGTTAATTAGTTAAATTACTTGTCTACCCTTCTTCTTTTGTCTATTTTAAACAAATGACATTGATTCAAATAATTCAATTTTGTACCGTGCTAGTAAAATATTGTGCCCGTTTAAATACCAGCCATAAGACAGTTTTTCTTTGGCCCTTTAAATTTCATGCAATTTTGACACTGTCACCCCAATAAGTTCAATTAACACCCCCTTCATCTTGCGCCATGATTGTCGGTGCCTTCATTGCTCTAAGAAGGTGGGTCCTATTTGGATTTGGATCCTCTCCATTTCTAATAGAAATGGAGAGTGTCATTAGAAATGGAGAGTGTCTAGTTAAGGGACCAGATTCACTTAAAATAAATCAAAGGCTTAAACTATGCCACGTCAATTAAAATTAAAATCATTTAACTCTTCAAGTTTAACCAGGGTTAATAAACTAAACTCTTCAAGTTCAACAGGGTTAACAGATTTTAACTCTTCAAGTTCAACCGGAGTTAAACTCTTCACTTAAACTTTTCAAGTTCACTAAATAGAAAAGCTTATGTTTTACTTTGTGTTAACTCTATTGAAAAAGAAAAATGCAGAGATGGACACTAAGAACACAAACTAGATTTGATAGGGTTGCAAGGTAGACATGGGCGAACGGTGGCTCACTCCAAGTCGATGAGGTCCGGTCTGGTAGTGCTGTGCTCGCTGGGCTGGTGGCGGTGGCAGTGGCAATGGTCATTGGTGGTGACTTGATGGGATCTGGTTTGGAAGATGAACTTGTGGATCTTTCTTCCAAATATTTATGATCCATTAAAATCATTAGGAAGAAATTTATAAGTTTCCTTAATGGTTGTCATGTCTAAAAATAATGCCTCTTTTGACAAAAAACATTTGGCTTTAAGTTACTTAGTCCTATGACCGCAACTTGGTATAGATACTAGAGAGAAAGATGACTGGGAAGGCTGGGACATGTGTCTTACCTTGTACTCTGAGAGAAATCTGGTTGCGAGAGTATCCAAGTTCTTCCTTAGATGAGCAAGTAATTTATTATTTTTATGAAAATGATGTCAGTTCTTGTTACGGCTTTGGTGGTAGCAATTATTCATCGAATATATCACAAAGCTCCAAAAATCCCCCGTCCATAGTCTGTTTTGATACTAGAGAAGGAGATAAACCTGGAGAAGATATTCGTAACCCCGGTTGAAGTTGAAGAGTTAAGTGATTTGAATTTTAATTGGCGTGGCATAGTTTAAGCCTTTGATTTATTTTAAGCAAATCTGGTCCCTTAACTGGACACTCTCCATTTCAAATAGAAATGGAGAGGATTCGGATCCGTCCTATTTGGTCTACATCACATTTTCTTTTTGCAACAATGTTTGCTAACTAGGGATGATTGGAGGAGAAGAAGCCTTCTTTGCACATTGAAAGTTCAGATAGTGTGTAAAACACCCTTGAACGTTTAGACCCCCAATAACAAAAATACCAATTCAAGCTTTATGACAAACAATAAGTGTGCGGAACATGAACACAAGCTATAAACAGAATTGGTAAACAATCTAAGCCAATTAAAATCACATCCACAGCAGAAAATAAAAGGCAAATATTAAGGGAAGAGAGATGCAAACACAAGGACAACACAACGATGTGTTATCGAAGAGGAAACCAAAGCCCTCGGTGTAAAACCTCTCCGCCGCCCTCCAAGCGGTAAGTAATCCACTAGAAAATGTGGTTGGGATACATGAACAGCAATAGACCCTCCAAGCCTAATCTACCCAGTGTACCTAAGCCCTCCAAGCTTCTTGCTCCAACGAGGTTACGTCGAACCTATTTCTTTTCTAGCTTCCCAGATTCCGCTACTTGACCATAGCATCAACCAATGTGAAATTGGATCCTTCCTAACTGCTTCGCAAAACACCAAACAGGTCTCTCACAGTATTGAATATGGTGAGAAAAGGTTTTGGTAAAAAGCCTCTCAAGGATTTAACAATGGAGAGGTAGAGAGTAGAGGAATTTGAAGAGTCTCTTATATGAAGATTGTGGATGAATCAATCTTGTTTTTCTCTAGGGTTTCTCTCTTAAAATTCTCTTTGGAAGCTCTCTTTCTTTCGTGGGTATAAGGGGTATTTATACTGGGATGAGAATGAAATGTGAAGAGTTAGGTTTTTCAAAACAGGGCTGGCTCGCGGCTTGACTGAGTCGCGAGATCCAGCTACAAGATAACTGAACGGCCAGTTGTCCTATTTTGTCCTGTAGTGCTCCAGCTAGCATGACGGTTCAACTTCTGGCATGCCTGGCACGTGTGTAGCTTCTGGCGGTTTGCAGCAGCGAGTCACTTGCGAGATCCAATCACGAGTCTCTGTTTTTCTTGCAAACTCTTAAGCATTTCTTCACACTATTCACTCACTACCCTTACAAGAATCCCACCTAAATACAAGGTTACTAATTGTTGAAATACAAGCAAATTTGGCATGGAATAAAGCCAACAAGATGGTTGATTAAATTTAACCATACAATCTCCCCCTTTGGCTATTTCGTGACAAAATCCTAAAACAGACTCTAGACTTAACATGTGAGTTGGGAACAGTTCAACATAACTCACTAACACCTAACTCTAGAAACTGTGAAGCACTTAAATCATATGAACAAGAATCTCCTGAAACACAACAATACTCCATGATCATTGTATGCAGAAAAGTATGAAATGCATATGAAACAGGCAAAATGTGATTAAGTAAAGATGGAGTTAAGAAACAAACCATGGCTTGATCAAACAAGCAATCACTACAAGGTAGTGACGACAATGCTCATTCACACTTGGAATGAACACTTGGACATACAAGCTAATAAGATCAATGCAAATTACTTACATGCCCAACACTCAACCAATGCATAATACACTAAGTATATGCAACTAGGAACAATCCTACAAGGGTACAAGAGTGACAGTAATTAAAAGGAAAATGCATGACATTTAGTTAGAAGTACCGATTTAACAAAGCATAAAGGCTGCATAAAGCATGGTACAAACCATAAAGCCTACAAACTAAGAAAACAAACCCACAAACCCTAAAAGCTTACAAAAGCAACATGGGTTCAAAGCACATTATATACTGAAAAACATCATCAATATAAAAAAAGTACCAAAGTTTCAAAACCATCCATGAGTTATGAGTTTAAACCAAACATTAACCATAACCATAGTGTAAACCTAACCATAACCACAGTGTATCAAACCCATAATAACAACAATTATCCAAAACATAAACAAAGTAAACAAGATAGAGACTGTTTTTGACTGCTCCCCCTCCAAATAGTACTCCCCCTCAAGAGCTGCTTCTCAAAACTTCTCCCCCTTTTTGACCAAAATAGCCAAAGGGTCACTGCCCATGATGTGTGGTGATGCTGTCAAATTTTGCTAAGAGAACATCAAGCTAGTCCTGCATGGTTGCTATCTTCTCAAACTACTCGGTCTAGACCTCTCTGATTCCATCAAGTCTTTCTAGAATGACTTGAAATGCATCTGGAGGTATATCTAAAGAAGTTGATGCTCTAGTCCTCTTGCCACTCCTTCTGGGTGTTAAAGTTGATGCCTGACCTACTGCCTCTACCTTAGTCTTCATTGGAACACCCTCTCCTTCATCACCTTCATCTTCTTCACCTAGAAGATGAACACTTATTCTCTTGAAGGTTTGCTTGTTAATTGCTGAATGTGTAGACATGGGACTGATGTCTCGAGGGATTGCAACACCCTTCTTTCTGAAAATCCTCATAAGTAGGCTAGGGAAGATCAGTTTAGGCCTAAAAGTGGTTCTAGTCTCATCCACAATAGTATCAAATATGTGGGAGCTGATATCAATGAATGTCTTTTCCTTGAGCTCCATCAGAAAAATTGCTCTGGCATTGTTAATTGTAGTTAACTTCTTTATATGATACAGGTCAAACATCATGATAATAGTGAGACGCCTCATGTCCACTGGAAAGGCTGTGATATTTAGGCATTTCCCTTCTCTCTGTCCACCAATCCTTTGTTGTACAGTTTCAATAGAAAGCATCTTATCCTTATAGTTGATGAAATCATGATCTTCTAACCCCTCAAGACCTAGCACATCATCAATGTCATGTGCATCTAAGGTGAATTCTATTCCTTTAACCCAATAGCTCAACTCATCTTCCCTTATCATAGCATTGGAGTAAAACTCCCTTATCAGGGATTCACACACAACTGGGAAATCACTTAGCAACTATTCCCATCCTCTCCCCTCAAAACAATTAGGGAAAAAGGTGTCTCTCAAATCGTCTAAATCCACATACCTTTCTTGTATGATGCCTGCCTTTAAGAAAAAATTCGTGTATCTCTCAAAATGGGAAACAGACCTAAACAGATTGTGATCCACTTTCATTCTCTTATCTGTTTTCTTGGCAGGTGTTTTCTTCTTTGGGGATGAAGGAGCCATCTGTAGACAAGGAGAAAAGGCCACAACAACAAAGCACAGTACATGTATACAAAAAAATCAGTACTCTGTTAATGTCATAAAGAGATAAGAGTAGAGCAGCAAGACCAAAGATGGATTAAAGTCAGGTATAGAGGAAATGACTCAAATCATAAACCAACAAATCAAATAAGTGTACCCATTGGTAGACACTCAAGAACAAACAATGTTTTGCAAAAAAGTTCTAATGCTGCAGAGTATAACAACACCCAAAGGACAAACATATGTCAATGAGACATATCTTGATGAGGATGAAATGACACAGAATACTCAAGACAGAAGCACACCCAAGATATACTAACACAGAATCAAATCAATATAACCCAATAAACAAAACTCAATCATTTTGAATCAACTAAATAAAGTGAGTTCAAATAAAATGGGTATAAGACAGTCAACAAACCCTAAGCATAGAGTAAGACAAATAATAATGAACAAATCTAGCAACCTAAACAAGTTCACATAAATCAAGATCCTTAACAAGCCAAACACGGACAAATCTCAACACCGAATCACCAACCCATCACAAATCAGAATAACAACACATAGAATCACTAGGGAAAAGCTCAAAAACAAGAAATACTAAGTGAGAAAATGAGAACCCATACCTTTTTCTTGAGGATTTTGAGTTGAGATGATTCAAAAATGGAGTTTGTAGAGAGTGACACGGAATGTTTGTGGTGGTTTCAGTTGATGAGAGAGAAAGTGAATAGTCACAAAAAGTTTGAGGGAAAACTACAAAAGGTTTTAAAAGCTTCCCTTACAATGCAAAACACGCATTTTTCGCGACTGAGGTAAGTCGCCAGATTCACCCACCAAAACCCTTCAAGCCAAAAATTTTGAAAATTTTGGTAAGTGTTTTTCGCGACTGGAAGTCTCACTCGTGAGGGAGTCGTGAGTTGAGATGCGAAAATCTCTGTGTACCCTTCGCTACTAGACCTTCCATTCTCGAACAAGTCGCCAAAACTGACCCGCGAGCTCGCGATTTAGGCATGCAACTTGACTGACCCGCGACTGAGTCGCGAAAATAGGGCAACACTGTTTTTTGAAATTTTCAATTTTTGAAGAACAAAATACTTTCCAAAAACAACTAAAACACTCAAAAATCTTTTTGTGTTTGAATCAACAAAGATTGAGCATGTGAAAAATTCATTATCAAGTACAATCACACAAATGAATATGGCATCCATTGAACATAAACTTGTGTGTTGTGTGTGGATATCAACAATGAGATAGTCCTTAGTCTAATGTGAAGTTTCAATGATCAATTCAACCAAGGCATACACAATTAGCACTAGATTATGTGACCCATCTCAATTATAGAAGTATACATATATGACTTCCCATAAGACCTAATTACATAACTTGGAGCTTTACATTTGGCTCCACTTTCAATCATAACATTTGATCTTTTTGATCCTTTTGAAACAATCACCTCTCATTATGAGAATGATATTTGATATTTCACCTTGATGAGATAGCCTTTGGTTTTAAAATAAAAATTATACACTTTATTTTAGGTCGCTTTCCCTTTTTTCTAGTCAAATACTAGTATGTGCGACAGGCTTTTGCAGCTCAATATCTCTTTACATTTAAAGATTTACATTTGGTGAGCTATTTTTAGGAAAAAAAATAAAGAGTGGGAAGACATATAAGCACAAGTTTATGCATGTTTCAAGGTCAACATAACCATTCACTAATCATTCATGACAAGTTTGAAGATCTATTTACAATAGTAACATAGATTTCAAGATTTCTTCCACAGTGATAAGAGTGCAAAGGAACAAGCTACGCTCGTAAATGCACAAAGCCATTAGCACAAAGGTACAAGGCAAAACAAGTTTTGAGACAAAACTCAACAATGTCAATCAACTTTTTGATTTTCTACTTTTTATGAGGTTTTTGGATTTTTGACACATAAGAAGGAAAAGATTGATCAAATGCAACAAAAAAAAATTTGAATGAAAGAATGCAAAAACAAACATACAAAGTCACAAAGCATAGGAAGTACTGATGCATGGATATGTTGTAATGCTTATGCATGAATAACCTTTTTCACCCACATGTCACTTACGTTTGGGGTGATTTCCTTGTAGGATAGGGTACGAGAGTCAGGGCTTTCAAACCTTCATGTGAAGCTTTCCAAGCAGTTGGTGAAAGCACCAATCATCTTCATCACGTCCATCATTCCGGGATCACCACTTTGATCTCTTGATGGTTCACCAGCCCAATTTCTCCTTTCATTTCTAGGTCTTCGTGACCTTGGAGCAGTTGCACTATTCATTGCTCTCAGCTTTTGACAATTTGGTTGAGTATATCCTTGAAGTCCGCAGTGATGACACACATAGTTCGATCTAGGAGCTCTTTGTGGTCGTGGACGAGACTTGGCTCGGGATTCAGACCTACCCACAAATTGATTACGGGGGTTGTTCAACATCCTTTGGTTCTCCACATTCTTCTTCTCCTCCATCTTGGGCTTTTCAGCAGTAGGGCCAACTTCAAATGGCTCTTTGGCCTTTACAAACTTCACTTCTTTGGTGATATTGCCTGATAAGCTACTCCCTCTGGTGTATCCCAACTAGGATTTATTTGAAAACTGCTTTTGAGATGAAATAACATCATCTAGCTTCTTGGTGGAGACCCTCTCTATCTTGGCATTTGCTTGCACAACCTCTTGCTCAAGAAATCTCACTTTTGTGTAGGCTACTAACAGCTCACCATTCAGTGTCTCTATCTCACATTTGACCTCCTTATAACGAATTAGGAGACTTTTATAGCCCTCCTCTGCCTTCTTCATCTTTCTCGCAACTACCTTGGCCACCCTTGTGTACTCACCCGACTTCTCCAGGAGTAAATTATAATTCTCTTGAAGATTGGCTGTGCTTTCATCTTCTTCTACATCTGATTCTTCAACCACTCCCAATGATTCTTTATCACTATATTCTCCAAGCTCTTGTACAAGCAAATTCAACTCATCTGAAGACTCAACATGGGCAATAGTCATAAAAGCAGAGTAATTCCCTTCTTCATCACAGCTTTCCTCAGAATCAAAGTTGGATGAATCCGAGTCACTTAGTGTTATGGCATATACCTTGCCTTTCGATTTCAAATAATTTGGACATTCTTTCTTAAAGTGTCCATGCCCATTACATTCAAAACAAGTGACACCTTATATAGATTGGGATTCTTTTCCATCTTTCTTTTTGAATTCCCTTGTCTCCCTTCTTGAACTTTGGAATTTCCCTTTGTCACCAAATTTGCCATTATTCTTGAATTTCAAAAATTTTCGGAAATTTTTCACAAGGTATACAACATCTTTGTCAACCACATCCTCATCCAATGAGTCATGGACTTCCGACCTTTCATTAATTGTCTTAAGAGCAAGAGATTTGCTCTTCCGATGAGTGGGCAGCGACATTTCATAAGTCTGAAGGGAACCAATCAGCTCTTGGACTTTGATGTCATCAAGGTCCTTGCATTCTTCAATCGTTGTCACTTTGGCACGAAAGCTTTCCAGGGAAGACTGAAGGATCTTCCTTACTATTTTAGAGTCTTCCGTTTTCTCTCCTAAATTGAACTTGTTGATAGCCACCTCATTCAGCTTGCTATAGAAAGAGTCAAAGGACTCATCCTCACTCATTTTTAGCTCCTCAAACCAAGTGGTCAGCATCAGCAGCTTGATGTCTTTTACTTTCTTCGTGCCTTCGTAGGTAGTCTCCAATATCTCTCATGCTTCTTTGGCAACGGTAATGTGAGAAATCCTATGAAACTCATCTGGAGACACAACAAAGAAAATCGCGTTAAGTGCTTTACTGTTAACATTAGATGCGGTGAGTGCGGCCTTATCCCATGTGGATTTGGCTGCCTTAGGTCTAGTCCAACCTATATCAACAGCATCCCAAACAGATTCATCAATGGAACATAAAAATGCTCTCATGTGAACCTTCCAAAATGCATAATTACTACCATCAAAATATATAGGTGCATTTAGGGATTGAGACCGGTCCATCTCAAAATGGGGTCAAGGATCACACTATGATAATGAAACCAATAACAATGTACCCACTCTGATACCAATTAAAAGTTCAAATAGTGTATAAAATATCATTGAACGTTTAGACCCCCAATAACAAAAATACCAGTTCAAGCTTTATGACAAGCAATAAGTGTGCGGAAAATGAACACAAGCTGTAAACAGAATTGGTAAACAATTTAAGCCAATTAAAATCACATCCACAGCAGAAAATAAAAGGTAAAGATTAAGGGAAGAGAGATGCAAACACAAGGACAACACAACGATGTGTTATCGAAGAGGAAACCAAAGCCCTCGACGTAAAACCTCTCCACCGCCCTCCAAGCGATAAGTGATCCACTAGAAAATGTGGTTGGGATACATGAACAACAATAGACCCTCCAAGCCTAATCTACCCAGTGTACCTAAGCCCTCTAAGCTTCTTACTCCAACGAGATTGCACCGAACCTATTTCTTTTCTAGCTTCCCGAATTCCGCTACTTGACCATAGCATTAACCAATGTGAAATTGGTTCCTTCCTAATTGCTTCCCAAAACATCAAACAGCCCTCTCACAGTAATGAATATGGTAAGAAAAGGTTTTGATAAAAAGCCTCTCAAGGATTTAACAATGGAGAGGTAGAAAGTAGTGGAATTTGAAGAATCTCTTATGTGAAAATTGTGGATGAATCAATCTTGTTTTTCTCTAGGGTTTCTCTCTTAAAATTCTCTCTGGAAGCTCTCTTTCTTTCGTGGGTATAAGGGGTATTTATACTGGGATGAGAATGGAATGTGAAGAGTCAGGTTTTTCAAAACAGGGCTAGCTCGCAGCTTAGCCTCGCGGCTTGACTAAGTCGCGAGATCCAGCCGCGAGATAACTGAATGGCCAGTTGTCCTATTTTGTCCCGTAGTGCTCCAGCTAGCATGACGCTTCAACTTCTGGCATGCCTGGCATGTGTGTAGCTTCTGGCGGCTTGCAGCTACGAGTCACCCACGAGATCCAGTCGTGAGTCTCTGTTTTTCTTGCACACTCTTGAGCATTTCTTCACACTATCTCACTCACTACCCTTACATGAATCCCACCTAAATACAGGGTTACTAATTACTGAAATACAAGCAAATTTGGCACGGAATAAAGCCAACAAGATGGTTGATTAAATTCAACCTTACATACATCCTCTAGATCTTGTCTAGCCTTTTGCACTTTTAATGGAAGACCACCAAAAAAATTCCTAGTTCAACTTCATCAGCTCAACCTTAAGTAACTTCAACTTCTTGCAAAATCTAAACATGGGAACACCATTAGTTTCTTTGGTCCAAACAAGCTTTAGTCATATGCATAAACGTAGGTTGATTTGTCCAGATAGCAAAGAACTTTAATAGTTAAGGCCATAACTAATGACAATTAGTTTGTGTTTGATCCAAATTACGACCAAAATTGATATAAACGTGCTATAGTTTTTAATAAGAGATTTTCTGAAACTTGATCCATGAAGTAGATGCTTGAGCCAATAGGTGAAACTCGTCCTCAAACAGAGAAGAATCTTAACCCTCAAATCTCTCCATTAGACCAAAAAAAATTGGCTTTTGCCCCTTTCATAAAAACAATCCAGTATTTTGCCCTCTTTCCCAAATTAATTAGGAAAATGCCCCTCTCTTGAAACTCGATTTTCTCAAGTTAAGCCTAATAGTGACGTTTTTAAGGATCTTATAGTGACGTTTTAAGGACTTACAGTGCCGTTTTGTAATCCGATTTCCACGAAGTCGAGTTATAGGTAAAAAAAAGAAAAAAAATTGCATGTAACTCGACTTCATGGAGATCGGATTACAAAACACTACTATAGGCTCCTTCAAACGCCACTATAGGGCTCCAGAATTTTTTTTTTTTTTATAACTCGATTTTGAGAAAATTGAGTTTCAAAAGAGGAGCATTTCCCTAATTAGTTTGGGAAATGGGGTAAAATTCTAGATTTTTTTTTTGAAAGGGGCGTTTGCCCATTTTCTCCCCATTAGACCCCTTACACAGTTCAAATAAACCCCAAGCACCCAGGGCTTCTTACCCACAAGATATTTGGGGTTACATAAATCAAACCATAGTTGTCTTCTAGTAACTCCACTATTGGAACCATAAATGAAAGAAGCAAAAAGTGACTGCTCCTTTACCATGGTGATTTCACAAAGATTCTTGATGAGAGCTATGGACAACTTTTACCTTAATTGCATCCCGATTCCAACAGAATTAGATCCACAGTAGCATCACGATCCGAATATATATTAACAAGGACAGAGCTAAGCATACACTTTGGGGGCAATGGCCCCCCAAGATTTAATATATATATATATATATATATATATATATTAGTGTGTATATATATATATGAACTTAGGTATTAATATTAGCAATTCTGATCTATAAATTTACACTTTTACCCCCTAACAATATCATTGATTTTTTAAAGAGTAATAAACTTTTCTACAATATTTACAACTGTTGAGATAATAAATTATTATTGGTTCATATCTGGGCCCACTGGCCAATTATATAATATTTTTTACTTATCAATAACTACTCTCCACATCTGGCATGCCTAGCACGTGTACAGCTTCTGGTGGCTTGCACCTGCGAGATCCAGTCGTGAGTCTCTGTTTTTCTTGCACACTCTTAAACATTTCTTCACACTATCTCACTCACTACCCTTACAAGAATCCCACCTAAATACAGGGTTACTAATTGCTGAAATACAAGCAAATTTGGCACGGAATAAAGCCAACAAGATGGTCGATTAAATTCAACCTTACATACATCCTCTAGATCTTGTCTAGCCTTTTGCACTTTTAATGGAAGACCACCAAAAAATTCCTAGTTCAATAAAAAAGTATGTATCGTTAATATTTTCTTCATTTTAAAGTTCATAAAAAAAATTTATAAATACAAAAATCTAAAACAAAATATACAAGCCCAAAAAAATTAGCACAATAACAAAAATTACCAATAGCAAAACTAAAAAAAATTATGCCCAACCAACCAGTCATCATCAATATATATATACACACACATTTAAGCAAAAACCTCATGTGAGAAAGTATGAAATTTTGTCATGTGATGTTCTCTTTGACAAGGAATTTTTTCACATAAATTATGTAAGGTTGAATTTATTCAACCATCTAATTGGCTTTATTCCGTGCCAAATTTGCTTGTAATTCAGCATTTAGTAACCATGTATTTAAGTGGGATTGTTGTAAGGGTAGTGAGTGAGATAGTGTGAAGATTGCTCAAGAGTGTGCAAGAAAACAGAGTGTCGCGGCTGGGACTCGCGGGTGGACTCGCGGCTTCAACCCGCCAGAAGATGCACACGTGCCAAGCATGCTGGAAGATGAACAGTCATGCTAGCTGGAGCACTACAGGACAAAACAAGACAACTGGCTATACGGTTAACTCGCGACTGGAACTCGCGACTTAGTCAAGCCGCGAGGTCAAGCCGCGAGCCACCCCTGTTTTGAAAAAAACCTGACGTTTCGCATTCCACTCCTCTTCAGTATAAATACCCTTTTAACCCACGATTGAAAGAGAGCTTCTAGAGAGAATTTTGAGAGAGAAACCCTAAAGAAAAACCAGATTGTTTCACCCACAATCTCTACCTTAGAGTCTCATCAAATTTCCTCACTCTCTTCCTCTCCATTGTCAAATCCTTGAGAGGCTTTATACCAAACCTGGTTCTCACCATTATCATCCCTGTGAGACAGACGTTTGGAGTTCTGGGAAGCAGTTAGGAAGGAGCCAATATTCATTGGTTGATGCTACGGTGTAGTAGCGGAATCCGGAAAGCTAGAAAAGAAAAGGTTCGGCGCAACCTCGTTGGAGCAAGAAGCTTGGAGGGCTTAGGTGCATTGGGTAGATTAGGCTTGGAGGGTCTAAACGTTCAAAAGTGTTTTTGTACACGTTTTTGAACTTTCATTTGGTATCAGAGCGGGTACACTTGTTGTGGTTTAAATACCTAAGTGTGATCCTTGACCCCTTGTGTTTATTTGCCATGGATTGTGCTTTGTATGACTCTTTGCATGATTTGGTTGGTGATGAATGTGACATGCCACGTGTTTGTGAAAATGCCTCTATGAGTGTTAATTCTCATAAGTGTGATGACATGTTATTTGAATCTATGGGTGTTGTTGACAAACTCTTCAAGAAAAATGCTAAGAAGTTTCAAAAGAATTTGAGCAAGTTATTTTGTGAAAAGGATTATTTGATTGCTAAGCTCAATGAATCCAACAAATTGGTTGAGAAATATAAAAAACTTGCTGAAATTTCTCTTGAAAAGCTGAAAGAGTTTGAATGTTTGAATATGGACTTGGATGCTAAACTGGTTTTGTCTAACAAACTTGTTGATGATCTTAAATGTGAAAATGAATCTCTTAAGATGCATGCCAAGTGTTTGATTGCTGAACCTATTGTTAAAAAGGATGATAATGTTTGTTGCAATCATGTTGTGGTACCCGATTTTGTGCCTAGTGTGTGTTCTACCTTAAAGGACAAATCGGTGTACATTCCTCCACATAAAAGAAATAAAAAGGTGGAGAGAAAGGCTGTTAAGTCAAAGCCTTCGTTTAGGTCTCAACCTAAGGCTTTGGATGGATCTAAGTTTGTTCCAACTTGCCACCATTGTGGTGTGATTGGTCATATAAGACCTCAATGTCATAAGTTGAAGAGGGAACAAAACCATGTTGCTAGATCCATTCCCAAAAGGCCTAGTGGACCTAAACACATTATTTGTCACCATTGTGGTGCCTTTGGTCATCTAAGACCTCATTGCTCTAAGTTTCAAGCTCTTAAGAGAATCAAAAGAAAAGAGAAACTTGAGCTTTTTGGAAGTTGTGCTAAAAAGAGTAAACTGGATTTGAGTGAAAATAGCATGTTGTTAAAGAAAATGTTTAATGCTCTTAACTCCTTGACTATGTGCATCTCCGGTTCTCATTCTTCCAACCCTCGTCTCGCTTCTCTTGAGACACTCATTCCAAACAATCGTTCCGTTTGGATGAGGAAGGGTTCCTATGGTTGAGCTTTTGCTCTTTTGGTCCTTGATCTAATTCTTTCGATCTTTGTAGGACCCTTCATGCATTAAATGTCATATCTTCATGCATTTTGTGCATCTTGCATTTATTTGTATGCATTGTTTCGTTTTTGATCTTACTTTTATGTTTCTATTTTGTGTGAGTAAAAATCCAAAACCACATAAAAAGTGAAAAATTCAAAAAGTTTGATCGTATTTGTTTGAGCACATATCACATGTGAGTTTGGCCTTGTACCTTTGTACAAATGGCATTGTGCATTTTCGAGCTTAGCTTGTTATTTTTGCACTTATATCTTTGTGGGAAAAATCTTGACATCTTTGTGTGATTGTTGTAAATCGATCTTCAAGCTTGTCATGAATGATTTGTCAATAGTCATGTTGGTTTTGATACATGCGTAGACTTGTGCTTATATCTCTTCCCACTCTTTTTATCTTTATTGCTTAAAGAGCTCAATAAATGTAAATCTCAAAATGAAAAGAGATAATGAGCTGCAAAAGCCGTCGCACATACTAGTATTCGACTAGGAAAAAGGGAAAGCGACTTATATGAAAATGTATGATGCCCAAAAAGCCAAAGGCTTGTTCATCAAATTGAAATATCAAAAATTTCAGGCATCAATCTCAAAAATGAGATGTATTGCTCAAAATGAGTTGTATTGATTCAAAATGATCAAATGATATGAATTGTAAGAAGCCAAATGAAAAGCTTCAATCTTATGTAATCATTTTCTTGTGGGAGGTCATATATGTTCACTTCTATAATTGAGATATACCACTTGACTTAGTACTAGTTGTGTATGACTTGATTGAATTGATCATTGAAGCTTCATTCTAGACTAAGGACTATTCCACATTTGATACACACACATAACACACTTGCCTTATGTTCAATGAATGTCTTATTCATTTGTTAGATTGTACTTGTCTAAATGTGATGTGTGTGTGCTCAATCATATATGGTTCAATCCAAAAAGATTTTTGATCATTTTATATGTTTTTGGAAGTGATTTTTATCACTCTTTGAGTTTATGTTTAGTGCTTACTTTGTTTTTCAATGTTTAAACATGTTCTGGTTTGAAAAACTAGTGTCAGATTTTTTGGCCACTCATTTTGGCTACTTGCGTGAGCTGCCAGCAAGCTGCCAGTTTTGGCTGGTCGGTTTGGCGGCTTGCAAGCCGCGAGTCTAAGCCGCGAGTTCAGACAGAGAGGTTTCGCGGCTCACTCGCGACTTGGCTCGCGACTCGCCAGTCGCGAGTCGCCCAGAATCAGCTTTTTAAAGAGCTTTTTCTTGGGAAACTTGTTTTAAACCTCTCCCATCCTTTCTAAAACCCCTCTTTCAATATTTTTACATCAAAACCCAACCAATTTGAATGGTTTTTCAATCCATTAACATCTCTAAGGTAATTATAAACTCTTTTCATTGATTTTGATCCTTGGATTATGTTTTGGAGAGTTTTGTGCTCTTGGTTGGGATTTTTATCATAGGAGTTGGGAAAACTTATTTTTTGTCAAATTTTTTTCATGGGATTGGTTTATTTTGTTGATTTGCATTGGATGTTGGCCCCTTGTGGCAATTAGAACATGTATTAAGGGTGAATTTCATGATGTTCATGCATTGTTTCACATTATTGTTCATAGTGTGCATGCTAGGTGTTTGATAAAATGTCTCTTAGGCATTTTCTCGCTTGTTTGGACTCCAATGAGTACCAAACTTTGGGGTTTCTCATGTTTCCTCATTAGGAACATGTTTGGTTCATTGGTTGTGTATTTAACACACCTTGCCCCACATGTGCATTTTTCATGCATTGGTCATGCATTGCACTTAGCCACCTCTTGCACACACCTTTGCTACCCTTGTCATGCATTGGTCTTGACCTTGCTGTTTCATCCTAGCTTGTCATGTCTACCTTATGCTTTGTAGCATGTTACTTTGTCTTAGGTTTGAGCTTCATTTTCTCATTCATCTCACATCCCTCATGCATCATTATCATTGTTCATTTCTTCATCTCTTGCCCTCGTTTCTTCTTGACCCTTTGTCTATTCCTGACAAAAAGGGGGAGAGTATACTCTAGAGAATATTTCGGAGTATTTTGTCATTTCTATATGACTCTTGTGCACATCCTTAGGGGGAGAAATTCTATTTCTCATGCACATTTTTAGGGGGAGAGATATTCCATAGGGGAGATGCATATACCAAGGGGGAGAAGACATTGTGTTAACTAGAAAACCTTGTTCTGTTTGTTTTCTTGTTGGCTTTATGGTGCTTTGTGTTATGCTTTGGTGTTCTCATTGCATCATGTTTGTGCTTTGGACATGCATATATCCCTATGTTATTATACTTCATTGAATGCATGTTCAGATGATCATTTGCTTTGCTATGTGATCATTGTAGTCATTTCTATACTTGTCATTTATTACTTGCTTTACCTTGAGGGTCTAATGTGGTTTGTGCAAGTGTTTCAGGGTACAAGTATAAATATGTTCCAAGTGCATCACAGCTTCTCATCACTTTGAAGGGGAGAAACTTTAATCACTTTGAAGAGGAGAAACTTTATGCACTTTTAGTTTATATTGTTTAAGTTTTTATTCAATATAATGTGTTTGTACCCATATGCTTATGTAAGCTTTTAGGGTTATTGTTTTATGCATAGGTTTGTAGGCCTTGTGGTATGTACCATGCTTAAGTGCAGCCTTTATGCTATGTTGAAATCAGTACTTTAATCTAAATGTTCTGCATTTTGGTTTATGTACTGTCACTCTTGTGCCCTTGTAGGATTGTTCCTAGATGCATATGCCTTGTGTGCTGTGCATTGGTTGAGTGTTGAACATACAAGTGTCTTGCCTTGTGCTTGTTAACTTGTATGTCCTTGTGTTCATTCCAAGTGTGAATGAGCACTGTGATCACTACCTTGTGGTGTTCACTTGGTTGATCAAGCCATGGTTTGTTTATTAACTCCATCTTTGCTTGATCACATATTGCCTGTTTCATATGCATTTATAATTTTCTGCTTACAATGATCATGGTGTATTGTTGTGTTTCAGGAGTTTATGTTCATATGATTCAAGTGCTTCACAGCTTCTAGAGTTAGGTGTGAGTGAGTTTTGATCAACTGTTCCCAACTCACATGTTAAGTCTAGAGTCTGTTTTAGGGTTTTGTCACGGAATAGCCAAAGGGGGAGATTGTAAGGTTGAATTTATTCAACCATCTAATTGGCTTTATTCCGTGCCAAATTTGCTTGTAATTCAGCATTTAGTAACCATGTATTTAAGTGGGATTGTTGTAAGGGTAGTGAGTGAGATAGTGTGAAGATTGCTCAAGAGTGTGCAAAAAAACAGAGTGTCGCGGCTGGGACTCGCGGGTGGACTCGCGGCTTCAACCCGCCAGAAGATGCACACGTGCCAAGCATGCTGGAAGATGAACAGTCATGCTAGCTGGAGCACTACAGGACAAAACAAGACAACTGGCTATACGGTTAACTCGCGACTGGAACTCGCGACTTAGTCAAGCCGCGAGGTCAAGCCGCGAGCCACCCCTGTTTTGGAAAAAACCTGACGTTTCGCATTCCACTCCTCTTCAGTATAAATACCCTTTTAACCCACGATTGAAAGAGAGCTTCTAGAGAGAATTTTGAGAGAGAAACCCTAAAGAAAAACCAGATTGTTTCACCCACAATCTCTACCTTAGAGTCTCATCAAATTTCCTCACTCTCTTCCTCTCCATTGTCAAATCCTTGAGAGGCTTTATACCAAACCTGGTTCTCACCATTATCATCCCTGTGAGACAGACGTTTGGAGTTCTGGGAAGCAGTTAGGAAGGAGCCAATATTCATTGGTTGATGCTACGGTGTAGTAGCGGAATCCGGAAAGCTAGAAAAGAAAAAGGTTCGGCGCAACCTCGTTGGAGCAAGAAGCTTGGAAGGCTTAGGTGCATTGGGTAGATTAGGCTTGGAGGGTCTATTGCTGTCCTTGTATCCCAACTGTATTTTCTAGTGGATTGATTACCGCTTGGAGGGCGGCGGAGAGGTTTTTCGCCGAGGTCTTCGGTTTCCTCTTCAATAACATATCTGGTGTTATCTCTGTGTTTGCATCTTCTTTCCTCTCTATCTCTGCCTTTACATTATCTGCTGTGGTTTATTTTGTTGTGGCTTAGATAGTTGTTTAATCAATTCCTTATTATAGCATATGTTAAGTTTCCGCACACTAGTTGTTTGACATATTGCTTGGGTTGGTTAAGTTGGTTTTTTTGGGGGTCTAAACGTTCAAAAGTGTTTTTGTACACGTTTTTGAACTTTCAAATTATTTACTTAAGTGTCATATCAGAGATAAGAACTAATTAAAATTCTAGAAGATAAGATTTCTTTATTTTCTTAGATTCACTATATCAAGACATTCATCAAGTGCCACATTAGAAATAATGACTCTTTATTTTCTTGGGTTCATTATTTCAAGACATTTCTCTCTTTCACACAAAACTTTTCATGTTTCCACTCACCACTTTTACCTCCTGCACTTTTGCTACTTCATATACATCCTCCCATAACCTTTCATCTTCATGCCATAGGTTAGGTGCTTTTTAATTTTTTTTTTTAGCCCTCATAATTTATTGGTTTCTTTGTAATTTTTTACTACTATTTAGTGTGCTGTTGGTATGAGCCTTAACCATAAAAGTAAAAAATGATGGTTATTTTGGAGACTTCCTTGTTGTGAATCAAGATTATCCCATCTTTAGTTGCAACTTCAAGTTTAATTGCAGCTATTCATGAATGGTGTTCAAATGATGTACATCTATAATCATATTGTTAGTTCTCTCAATCAAAGTTACAATTAAGTAGTTCTTTGCATAATTTTTTATATTCTTTCTCATGTATCATTCATGTAAATTACTTATCCACCTATATCTTTTTCATTACTTTTGTTAATACTAAAAATTATAGTTGTTGCAGTTTGTTAGGATTAGTTTCAAATTATTTAATTTATTGCAATGGTTTTGATATACAATTGTAAGTTAATTAGTGTGTTCTACTTCTCTATATAAAGACAAAGCTCATGTGTAAAATTAATAATACAATATTAGTTCTCCCAATTTTAGCTTATATTTTTCTTGAATTTTAGCATTTTTTTTTTTGTTTTGTTTTTTCAAGGATATAAAAGCCCTATTAGAGGAAGAGTTGGCACACAAATAATTTTGTTTCATTTAGATTATGAACAAAGTGTTTGAGATTGGGGTCAATGATGAGAATTAAGTAGTTAAGGAAGTATTCAATTTTAGAAATAAAGTCTATCTTTTATCTAGATGTTATTTTATTATTTTAAATATTAAATTTATAATATGGTATCGACTCCTAAAAATATCTAATAACTATGGAGTTCCATTCTCATATATATAGATTGGTAAAGAAAACTCGCTCAATAGTCGGGAACTACTTCTAAAATAAGGAAAAATTATAAAAATATAAATTAAGAAAATTAAGGTTCAAACAATTTATCAATATTATGAGAAATATCATAAATACAATATAACAAAATGAGTATTAAATATGGGTCTTAAAAAAATATAAATTATTTTCAAATGAAATTACCAAAAGCATTCACGTATCATGCAGGACATTATCTAATTGGGCTTAATTTCACCTAAAGAGTCCCTAAGAGTTTTCTAAAAAAATCACCGCTAACACAGTTATTGTTATTCACCTCTTTCATTAAATTAATTACATCTTGTTCTCTCTTTTATTTATTATTTTCCAAAGTTTCCATCTCAATTAAGGGCAGCTCAACGAGTTTGGTTGTATTGGCAGCGGAACTAATCAATACATCTCTTTTTGGCTAAATACCAATACATCTCATTATCAATACAAAATGAAACACAATGAGATTAGGTTAGACTTCCAGACTTCACACACAGGATCTGAAATTTGTCCTCTGTAAATTAGCAATACCCCACTTGAGAACTTCATGAAAAGAATGTGTTGGTGAACTGCGCACAAACGCGTAAGATTGCTCCAAATTCTACGAGTGATAGAACCTTTGAAGAAAAAATGAATTCGACTCTCGACAAAGTTTCTATAGAATAAGCACAAGATATTATTACCCTCGTGTCCCCATGTAAGAAGCCTATTAGGCAATCTGTCATGAATGGAAAGCCATCTGATAAAAGAGTGTTGGTGTTGAATTACATTACCCTCGAGTCTTGATCATTCTATGTTCTGTTAAGAGCTTCGAAATGAATATTTGTCTAGTCTTGTAGCATGAGAAAACAGCTGTGGTGCCAGTGGGGCAATGGTAGTCCAGTTGTGGTATTTATTATTTTTTACTAAACTCTATTATAAAGGGTTGATAAAACTGAAGCATAAACTAACTTGACATTTGTTATTGCTTCTGTTTTTTATATGTATATACACCAAATCTTCTGCTCATTGGAATTGATGGACCTTTGGTTTCGGTTCTAGTTTATTCCTTAACTATTTTGTACATTCAAATATAATGATTTGGAAGTGTCAGGAAAGATATCTTATTAATGTTTCATAATTTTTTGGCTCATATTTGACATGTTATGATATACTTTATGAGTTTTAGCAAACACTCGTAGGTTTGCACTTCAAATGATTGATGAAATGCTTATGCAAATGTACTTCAATATTATAAGTACTTACAAGATCTCTGTCTGACTCTGACATTTTTGTAGGAGTTCAGGTAACCTTATTAGAGTCAGTGTGTTATTTTTGTTTTGTCCCATACCATATATAAAGATACAAAGCATTTGCAAGTAAATGGTTCTATATTATGCCAAAGCAAGAGTTGGCCTAAGATAAAAATTCAATATAAGTGAACTCATGCAAAGGGTTCTTAGTATTTGTTTACACAAAGAATGCTATCGTAAGCCTCCACACAATACATGCCCAACATTCATTTTTGAATTTTGGATTTTTTATATATCATGTGTTCATGCAGACTAATAAATTTTCCTTTCAGTGCTAACTTATTTGCCTTATACTCATTGTTTCAGTAATGTAGCAGATGTTGGAGGTATGATTGAGTAGATGTAGCCAGAGCTTTCTATATGGAAAACATTGGTAGCATCTTTGGCTAACATTGAGGCGTGCTCTCAAACATTTAATTAGATTATTAGATCCTGGTTATTCATTTTGGAGAAGTCACAATGGGGCAAACATTTTTATAGTCATATCTTTTGTCAATTGCATGGCATCTGTTCAAGCAAAAACATAGCGTAGTATCTGAACGCAATGAGGGAGAATTGTCAATTGAGTGATACACAATTAGAAATTTTCATTTTTCATGAAAAGAACTTGTCTCAACGATAACTATTTTGGACAGCAAATATTCTCACATGAAGCATATGGCCTTATACAAGGAACAGCAGAGTAAGATATTGTGAGGAAGCCTCTTGTTGGATCTTAGGCATATTTTAGACAAATTCGATAGAGAAAAGTCAAAATGAAAGTTCTCCATTAAAATTCGCATGAGTCTTTAAACTCTTTCCTTTTATCCCTTTTTGATCCCTCTAAAATCCATTTTCTTTTTAATCTAGGTATTCTACAAAGGAGATTTGAAAAAAAAGAAATATGAAGATTTTGTATTGGTGGGTGATTGAAGTGTCTGATGTGTATGCTGAAATTTTGATGATTTTAAGGTCAATTTGAAAATTTCAGAACCCAAAATTAAGCAAAAGTACAATATTTGGACACTGGTGCACATTTTGATGAAAAGTTTGGACTTTGGAGCTCTGTCTTTCTTTTCAAAAAACTATTTTACGTTATTAAAAAAAAAAAAAAAGAAAAAAGAAAAAAAGAGATTATGTTTCAAGATAGTATTTGGTTGGGTGTTTTCTGTTCTCAATGTTCTGAAACTTGAAACTCAAAAACAGATTTTTTGAGAACTCCTGAAAGGTGTATTCAATTGTTCTCTACTCTTTCGCTCTTGAAATCGGTCGAAAATACAGAGAATTGATCCTTGTGAATGAAATTGTAAACAAAATGAAGTTTAAATAATGGTAAAAGGCAAATATTCGGCCATTTTATTTTAACCAAACCCAATAGCCTCTTCCCCCTCACATAAATCACTACACCCCACATTGGCACTCCATACTTCACTGGCTGATCACCAAACCAAAGCCGTGAGCCACTTGTAACCTCTAGCTGGTTTTTCATCCCTGATCTCTACTGCTACCAAAAGCCAAAATGGTGCTCAACTTGGTCGGTTCATCATGTTTTACCATTGGCCTTCATATGGCCTATTTGCACCTTGACACAAACACCCTTTCATCCAAAGGCAACCAAAGCCATCTGTCTCTTAACATATGAAGTATACCCATAAACATTCAGCCATTATGAAAAGCAAAGGGATGCACCAGCTGCCACACTAGTGCAGCAGCCAGTGCACCAGGTGATGCAGACTCAGATGCCACACTAGTGCAGCACAACATGCCACCCAGTGCAGCAGCCAGTGCACCAGGTGATGCAAACTCAGCTGCAACACTCAGTGCAGCACAGCATGCTACCCAGTGCAGCAGCTCATGCATTAGACCAACTCAGACAAGAAATTCAAGATCAAAGACAAGTGAAGTTCAGATTGAAGATTCAAGTAAAAATCCAGAGTTGAAGAAATTGAATAGATGTAATTATTCTTATAAACGACAGTGTGGTTTACTTGGTCTGCTTGATGAGTGTACAAAAACGACTTGTAGTTTTGTTAGTTAGTTTAGTTAGTTTTGAGTCAGACACGTGTGTGAGTTTGTTATGTTTGTTGCGTTGTGTTCACACGTGCTTGTAGCGGTTAAGTCAGAATGTATATATACAGTTGTATAGTTACTGAATTAATCAATGAAAATAGTTTTCATCAATTTTTCATATGGTATCAGAGCAATTTCTTAAGCGTTTCTAATTTTCTTACGGTTTCTCAGATCAGTTTTGGGAACTCTCTATTTTTCTCATTCACCATTGTCATCTTCCTTGAGGTTTTCAACTCTCTGTTTTCCTCATTCACCATTGTCATCTTCTTCAAGCTTTTATTATCCACCATTGTTGTGTTCTACAAGCTTCTCAAGCTTTTCCAATGGCAGAAACAACAGCAGCAAATGCTTCCACCACAGAGGCTTTATCTTCTTCACAAGATTCATATAATCTTAGTGATCCTCTGTTCTTGCATCTTGGAGAAAATCCAGGAGTAGTTCTCACTTCTCAACCACTGATTGGAGGAGAAAACTATCCTGCTTGGGCAAGATCAGTGAGAAAATCTCTGATTGCCAAGAATAAGCTAGGATTTATTGATGGATCTTTAACCATCTCTTCACCATTGGTGAATTCTCCAATTGCTGCTCAAGCATGGGTTCGTGCTGACAATATGGTGGGCACCTGGATCATCAATTCTGTGTCACCAAAGCTCCAAGGAAGCATTATCTACAGAGATACTGCTTTGGAGATTTTAACTAATCTTCGAGACACTTTTAGTCAATGAAATGGAACCAAGATCTTCAATATCCAGAAACAAATTGCTGAGATTCATCAGGGAGAGCAATCACTCACTGATTACTTCACTCAGCTTAAGATTTTGTGGGATCAATTGCAGAATTTGAGTCCATTTCCTTAGTGTACTTGTGGTTAGTGCATGTGTGGAATCAATCAAAGGTTGAAGAATCTCCAAACCAAGGAATCCACCATGAAATTTCTTATGGGAGTGAACGATGCCTTCTCTCAAGTAAGAACTCAGATCTTGTTGATGGATCCTTTGCCTTCTGTCAACAAAGCTCACTCTCTGTTCATCCAAGAAGAGATGCAAAGGTCTGTGCATAATGTTGTTAGGGTTGAATCCACTGCCTTAGCAACCAAGAACTCAAGAACTAACTTCAAAGGCAAAGAAAGGCCTTTGTGCACTCACTGTGGAAAGCTAGGCCATACTGTGGACAAATGCTATAAGTTGCATGGCTTCCCACCAGGATTCAAGTTTAAGAATAATAAAAATGCCACTGCTCATCAAGTTTCAACTAATCTTGAACTATTTCAAGGCAACACTTCTACTGGAGTCACTGATTTTGTTCCATCCATGTCTATATCTCAAGCCCCAGCCTTCACTCATGACCAATACCAGCAACTTCTGACCTTAATTGGTTCATGCTCTACTCAACAATTCCCTAAAGGTCAAGAACTTCCTGTTGCTAATTCTGTGACTTGTCCATCAAATGTTGTTGCAGGTAATGCTATTAACTTTAAGCATTCTGTTTTCTCTGCTAAAATTGTTAGTAGAAGAGCTTATGATCTTCATACATGGGTCATTGATACTGGTGCAAGTGATCATATAGTATGTTCCATTCAATTGATGACTTCTTATACTGAGATTTCATATACTATGGTTGAACTGCCTAATGGGGAAGCAGCCCTTGTTACACACATTGGTACCATTCAACTTTCCTCTCACATAACCCTCAACAATGTCCTTTGTGTACCCTCTTTTACTTTTAATCTTCTGTCAGTCAGTGCCTTAACAAAATCTCAATCTATATGTTTGGTCTTTTTGTCTCAATTTTGTTTTCTACAGGACCTTACATGTTGGAGCACGATTGGAATGGGCAAAATGCATGATGGTTTGTACTTGTTACAAGATTCAAGCCTTTCTCAAGCAACTGGTTCCCTTTTTGATTTCCTTTCCAAGCAGAATTTCAAGTCTTTCTCTGTTGTTTGCTCCTCTTCTCTCTCCACAAATGTGTTTTCACTTTGGCATTCAAGACTTGGGCACCCTTCTGATGTCAAGGTTCATTCTTTAAGCAGTACTTTACCTTTAAGAATTGTTGTAATAAGCCATGTACTGTTTGTCCTTTGGCAAAACAGAAAAGAATTCATTTTCCCTTTAATAATAATAAGTGTAATTACCCTTTTGATCTTGTTCATATGGATGTGTGGGGTCCCTTTTCTGTTTTAACTTCTAATGGTCATAAGTACTTTCTAACTATTGTTGATGATGCTTCTAGAGCAACTTGGATTTTCTTACTTAAAGCAAAATCTGATGTTAGACCTCTTATTGTCTCTTTCTATAACATGATCCTCACTCAATTTGGAACCAAGATCAAATCCATTAGATCTAATAATGCCTTAGAATTTAGCTTTAATGACTTTTACAATTCCAAAGGGGTTATTCATCAATTGAGTTGTGCTTACACTCCACAACAAAATTCAGTTGTGGAGAGAAAGCATCAACACATCCTTGCTACTGCTAGGGCATTACAAATTCAATCCAATGTTCCTCTCTCTTTTTGGGGTGACTATGTTCTCACTACTGTCTACCTTATAAATAGACTTCCATCCCCTTTCCTAAATCATAAAACCCCATTTGAAGTTTTATTTCACAAACCTCCTTCCTATTCACATCTTAGAATCTTTGGCTGCTTGTGTTATGCTACCAATCTCACTCCTCATAAACACAAATTCACACCTAGAGCTAGAAAATGTGTTTTTCTAGGATATCCTTTCAATGTCAAAGGTTATAAACTGTTTGATCTTGATTCTCACACTACCTTTCTATCTAGAGATGTTGTGTTTCATAAGTCAAGCTTTCCTTTTGCTTCAGTTGACTCTTCTCAATCTGCCACTCTTATTCCTTTACCTGTTTTCCCTTCAACTCCTTCATCTGAGTCTCTTGTTGTTCCTCTCTCCATTCCCTCTCCTTCCTTATCCATTTCTGATGACACCATTGTTCAAATTCATCAAGATTTTGATGAAGAAGTTCATGAGTTTCCTGATGCAACTGATGTTTCTGATGCACCTGCTCAACCTGCTATTCATAGAAGGTCTACCAGACCTACTAAATCACCCTTTTACCTTAATGCTTATCACTGTAATCAAGTCAAATCAGCAACCATTCCAAGCTCCTCCAATCATGTTTCAGGTACTTCCCATCCCCTTCTTTCCTATATGTCTTACACTAACCTGTCTTCTTCTTTCAAATCATTTTGTTGTGCCATTTCTTCCATCATTGAACCCACCTTTTATCACCAAGCTGTTGGTAACCCCAAGTGGCAGGCAGCCATGGATGCTGAGATTTCAGCTTTAGAGGCTAATCATACATGGACTGTCACTTCCTTGCCACCTGGTAAGAAACCCATTGGTTGTAAGTGGGTTTATAAAGTAAAGTACAAATCAGATGGTTCAGTTGAGAGATATAAAGCCAGGTTGGTTGCCAAAGGCTTCACCCAAAAGGAGGGGCTGGATTACATTGACACCTTCTCCCCAGTTGCCAAAATGGTGTCTGTCAAAGCTGTGCTTGCTGTGGCTGCTGTGAAAGGTTGGTTTCTCAGCCAACTTGATGTAAACAATGCATTTCTCCATGGAGATTTGCATGAGGAAGTCTATATGTCACTTCCACCAGGCTTTCACAGCAAGGGGGAGCAGTCTCAGGTTGTTCACAGCAAGGGGGAGCAGCCTCAATTGGTTTGTAAACTCAATAAGTCACTATATGGTCTCAAACAAGCATCTAGAATGTGGTTTTCTAAGTTCTCAACTGCCTTAATTGATCTTGGTTTTGTTCAATCCAAGGCTGATTACTCATTGTTCACTAGGCAGCAAGGAGATTCATTTATTGTGTTGTTGGTTTATGTTGATGATGTTCTAATTGCAAGCAATGTTCAAAAGGGAGTTGAGGAGTTTAAAGCTTTGTTAGACCAGAAATTTAAGTTGAAGGATTTAGGGGACTTGAGGTATTTTCTTGGTTTGGAAGTAGCAAGAATAGCTAAGGGCATTTCCTTGTGTCAAAGGAAATATGCTCTAGAGATTTTGGAAGATGTTGGTCTACTAGGGTGCAAACCAGCCAAGGTTCCTATGGATCCTACTTTGAAACTTAGTAAACATGAAGGTGATGTGTTACATGATCCTAGTCAGTACAGAAGGTTGGTAGGGAGGCTGTTATACTTAACTATTACTAGGCCTGACATTACTTTTGCAGTTCACAAGCTCAGTCAGTTCATGGCAAAGCCTAGGAAGCCTCATTATGCAGCTGTACTTAAGGTACTTCATTACCTTAAGAATGAACCAGGGAGAGGAGTTTTCTTTTCTGCAAAGTCAGAACTCCATGTCAAAGATTTTAGTGATGCAGATTGGGCATCATGTCCAGATACAAGAAGATCTGTTACAGGTTACTGTATTTTTCTTGGAGACTCATTGATTTCTTGGAAATCAAAGAAACAAGCTACTGTGTCAAGATCTTCAACTGAGGCAGAGTACAGGGCTATGGCTGTGGCAACTTGTGAGATTATGTGGATACTTTATTTGCTAAGGGATTTGCAGATTAGGCATGATAGAGAAGCAATGTTTTTTTGTGACAGCCAATCAGCCTTGCACATAGGGTCCAATCCAGTTTTCCATGAAAGGACCAAGCATATAGAGATTGATTGTCACATTGTAAGGGACAAGGTGTTAGCTAAGGTGATTAAATTGAATCATGTCAGAACACACTGTCAGTTGGCAGATTTATTGACTAAAGCATTGAACCATAAACAATTCTCTGAGTTAACATCCAAGATGGGACTGCTTAACATCTATTCTTCCTCAGTCCATCTTGAGGGGGAGTATGAAAAGCAAAGGGATGCACCAGCTACCACACTAGTGCAGCACAACAAGTCACCCAGTGTAGCAGCCAGTGCACCAGGTGATGCAGACTCAGCTGCAACACTCAGTGCAGCACAGCATGCTACCCAGTGCAGCAGCTCATGCATTAGACCAACTCAGACAAGAAATTCAAGATCAAAGACAAGTGAAGTTCAGATTGAAGATTCAAGTAAAAATCCAGAGTTGAAGAAATTGAATAGATGTAATTATTCTTATAAACGACAGTGTTGTTTACTTGGTCTGCTTGATGAGTGTACAAAAACGATATGTAGTTTTGTTAGTTAGTTTAGTTAGTTTTGAGTCAAACACGTGTGTGAGTTTGTTATGTTTGTTGCGTTGTGTTCACACGTGCTTGTAGCGGTTAAGTCAGAATGTATATATACAGTTGTATAGTTACTGAATTAATCAATGAAAATAGTTTTCATCAATTTTTCATAGCCATCCTCTGCTATTTCCCTATTACTTGATAGTGGTTTTCATAAGATAGGGATTGAGGGCATGGGAGGGGAAGAGAGGAGGGGGCACATGTCGAGTTGAGTTGCTTTTGTGGCCGCAAAAAAAGGAGTTCATTTAATTAAGTTACTCTATGCTATCTTATTATTCAACTGTCAAAAGCAAAACTCACAAGTTACTTTTCTTCTTCTCTCATGCTGAATACCCTTCTCTTATGGCACTCAAGAAGAAGCCTTCATCATTTTCAAACCTTAAAACCTCCAATTATGCTAGAACCACATGATCATCCTTCACACCTGTTATATTGCAGAAGACTACTGTTTTCAATTCAGAGAAATTGCAATTGAATGCAAGGTTAAGAAAAGTATAACAACCAACATCTCTGACCATATGAAGGACCAACATCTTTGGGTGCCGCCTTTGTTGCTGAAACACATTCACACAATCCTAAAACCGTTTAATTTCACTTACTGCAACCGAAAAGTTTTAGAAAAAAAAAAAAAAAACAGAAAATACAAATGAAATATTTCAAAATGAAAATCAATAATAATATAAATAAATAAATAATAAGACTGATGGGGTTTGATTAATTAAGATTATTAGAATACAATTCCAAGACACGAATTTATAGTCCTGTATCAAACGACGGTACTCCTGAAACATTGAAAGTCGATACTTAAAGAGTTACTTTGGCAATCACAAATAATTGGGGTATAATTGATCATCCAAGATTCTACGTTTGATTTTCCGAGAAAGCAACCTAAACCAGTATGCTGAGTGCATGATATCAACCCAAAGTTGATAATGTAGCCAAAAAAAGAAAGTCATTGGGATACCAGCTAAAGCAATTATAACAATCGGAAGCCACTTCATTTCGCTTTTAAAGACCAAAAAACAGGTTGTGATGAAGGCTACCAGCGTGGCTGCAATTGAGCTGAAGAGTGCACTGACTCCAAGCTCCAGCTTTAATGGTAATGACACGAGGAAATCAATTTCCTTGAAACGTGATGAGAGAATTGACAAAAACAGTAATATTGACGTCGAAGAGGATAGCAGTGCTATTGCATCCGATATGAAAAATACCCTAAACCAAACACTTTTCAATAAAATAGGGCTGCCTGTGTCTGGATTGCTGCCACCTGGTACAGTGAAAGCTGCCGCGAAAGCCACACCTGTAATCAGTGTTGCCACAACAATGTAAAAGTTTACTGTAACCTTCATCCACTTTTCACCTTCTACCCGTAGATTTTCATGCTCTACTGTAAATAGTTCCCATGGTGTTAGGTTATTAGAGTTTTTCATCGTCAGGTAGGAAGGCGGCACAATCTTTTCTACCTCCTACAATTTTGGAGATTTAAATTGATAAGTGTAACCAGAACAAAAAAAAAAATTGAAATAATACAAACACCAACCTTAAACCACAACATCTCCCGTTGCATTTGAAGGGCTGCTCCTGGTACAAGATTTAATAGACTTGGAGCAGCCAATTTTCCAGCTAAGTGCAGGATGTTTTGTTTATAGGCATCAACATAGGTTAGAATTATTTCCTTGACAACAACGATCTCATATATTAGATTGAAGACACTCTCTTGCCTATATATAACAGCAATGTGAAATAAACTTCGATGGAAATCGTCTGTTGTCCATACTAGATGAGGATAAGTGCGAATAAGTATATTTATAAATTCAGCATTCCCAAATTTTGCAGCATCAAAAAGTAGATTGCGAGGAATAATGTATAACGACTTTTGGGCTTTGAATAGATTAAACATTTCTGAGCCAGGTAAAACCAATACTTTGACTAGCGCCGGCATAATAGTTTTATGACGGATACCTTTGAACCCTGAATATTGAGGAAAAAAAAATCAATTTATAGATCATTTAGTCAAAAAGAAATATTAACTATATAATCTATGAAGACGGAAACATCGGGTACAATATTTTAACATCCATATGAAGAAATGATCGATATTGAAAGATTTTGAAAAGAAAAGGACAAAGATAATTAATGTACTAAATGTGGTTATTACTTATTTGGACAAGAGTTTTGTAGTTTAAAATAATTTTTATTTTAAAATAAAATTTCAAACGACAGTGACATTAAAACCTGACCACTAAACACAAGCTCAACCCTTAACAATTTTAGGATTCTTTTTCTGGTTAGTTGTGCTAATTGAATGACCTTATTTTCAAATAACAAAAAGAATGAAAAAGAAAAAAATAAAATAACAAGTTCTATGCATGTGAAGAAATCCAACTCCAAAACCCCGTTACAAAATAAAAGAAGAAATGAAGAAAACCTTACCTACAATTTTCGTGTCTATAAAGAAAACAGGCCGGTACAAGTATTACGACAGACAAGACATTTCAAAATGAAAAGGGTTTACATCATGAGAATTTTCCATGCTTAATTTAGGAAGTTCATATCAACTAAAAATTAACAAAAATTAAGCTACTGCTCATTACAAGTTGATTTGACTAAAGTTGTCATCGAAGTGTATAATATAAACTGCTAGGGGAGTGTTATGTTATATCTATGCAAAGAAGGAAAGGTGGGTTGGAGTCAAACTGACAGAAGTTTAAGCATCTTTTCCAGAGTGATAGCTGACCTTTGCTGCCAATTGCAAAGGGTTTTCTGGCCAACTCAAGCAATGCTGCAGCCTTAATTTCTCTTTTGATATTCAATGCTGCAGCCTCATTATTTCCATACCAGAATATCGTTTCATTGGTTTTCAGGAGGTGAAGTGCTATATCTGTCCGTAAAAACAATACATTTGATCATTGTTAAAGCTTTCATGCCCAAAAAAATTTTTGTAAGGACATCAAACGATGTAATGAAATTTTTTAATTAACTGCCTCAAACTCACAAAAATTATTGAGATGTGGGACATACCATACATATCATAGGTAATAGTAGCCACAAGGATCTTCTTAAATTCATTAGATATCAAACTTCCAAGACAAGTCACAGTGCATAGATACCTCGCCATGTCTCTATGTCCGAACAAAACTGCTATGCAAAGTGGTGTCCTTCCCTCACTACTGCGGATTAATGGAAGTCGATTGTTCATATTCACCATCTCCTCAGCAATTGTCACAATTCCTAATTTCGCAGCAAAGCAAAGGGCTGTATCTCCATCTCTGTTTTTCTGTTCTAAGTCTTCAACAGTCAAAATTCGCACCACTTCTTTTATAAATGCCACGTGTTTTGATGCGAATGCAATGTGAAGAGCTGACACACGCGATTTTGTAATGGAAAGTCTGATGGTTCTTTGATATTTACGAAGTATATCCTTAGCAACACGCCACTTACCATTTTTGGCAGCTTGATAGAGCTCATGGTATACATTTACTTTTGGCCCTGGAATTTTAAGCAGCATATGTATTAATAATGATAATTGTGTTAGGTTTTTGAGTTTGTAATGTTGGCAAACCATGACAAAAACTAAGTCCTATTGGTTTAGAATGGTCTACATTGAAGTCCGAGACAAAAAACTCAAGTTGGGGATAATAAAAAATGAGTTACAATCTGTTTTGTTTGATTGGTACTCGATTGGTACTCAATTGATCGAAAATCATATATCAGCAAAAATCAGTAAACGTAAAAAAACCATAACTTATCCGTTTGAAGCCTAAATCACGACCCCTTTTTTCAAATATTTAAAAGACATCATAAGCTAACCCTAGGTGGGATTTTCAAAGTTTTTTTTAGAGAAAAGAGTGCATCTTGTGCCTCCTTTTGTAGATCTAGGGTTTTTTACCCAAAAGCTCTTTAAAGTCTTCTACCAGTGTTATCTCTTGAAGATTTCAAGATTCGGTGTTGTAGAAATTGCTACATACAAGATCAACGTCTGAAGGTGATCTAAAACTTTTGAGTGGAGTCTCAAAGTCACAAGAGTGGGCGCTTGTGTTGCAAAGGCCAAGAGAGAAGGAGTCTGTAAATTCGAAACTTGCACATGGTCATGTTAGTAAGTTCTACATGTGGTAGCAATAGGATGTTAATGGTCTAAGTCTTATTGTAAACTTTGATTCTCTATAGTGGATTTGCTTTTTACCTTGAAGATAGTTAAGTTAAATCCTCCCCAGATTTTTTACCGGTTTGGTTTTCCTAGGTGATCATATCATTGTATTTTTTATTTTCCGCTACTTTGCATGATATGATTTTATTGTTTTAACCTAGATCTAAATAATAAACCTAAGTATTCATTTGGTTAATTAATTAGATTAAACAATCTAGTTTACAGGGATCTAAAACCTAACAAGTGGTATCAAAGTGGGTTAGCTCTTGATTTAGATTATTATACCTAGAGTTGATCCTTGATCCCTGTTAACATGGATAATTTTAAATGTCTTACTGAATTTAATTATGATGATTTGAATAAAAATGACACTATTGTTTTAATTGATCTTTTTGAGGCTTGTGAAAGGAATTTGCAGGATTTTACTCTTTCTTAAAAGATCGGTATAATCTCTCTCTTGATTTAGAACATGCTTGATATAGTGGAGAAACATAAAATATATGTATTGCTTAACTAAGTGCATAAACTATTTCTGATTTTGTATGAGTATGTACTAGTTTGTACATGTACTTATGGGTTAATTAAGAAATTAATATTTCTTATTTGTGTACCCTCTATAGCTTAGTTTAGCACTGTCTTGCATTACTTTTGCATTTTATTTATTTAGCATAATATGCACTTTTTGTTTTTGGTAATTAAAATTTTGAAAAACCAAAAGTTTTTTTTTTTTTTTTTGGTATTACACATCATAAATGTGTAGTTGAGATTGGCCTATAAAATTTGTACTTCATGATTATGTACCTTGTTTAGCTTGGATGAGCTTATTTTTATGCACTTTTCTAGTTTGTGCTATATAGTGCTTATTTGTGTGAGTTGTTTATAGTTTTTAATCACATGCTCTTGATTTCGAAGTCATATTATTTTGATTGTAAGGAATAAAAAATCCTAAGAGAAAGACATAAATAACTATCTCACTACTGTTTACTAGCCAGTCATGAACACCTTAGTGCATATTTTAAGATTTTGTACTTGAGAAAGTGTAGCACTTGCATATAAAAAATCATAAGGTGTTGCCTTTAAAAGAAAATAAAAAGTAGAAAAAGAAAAATATGCATAAAAATATGATAAGGTAAAAAAAAAATATATATATATATATATACACACATGATTGCAAGCTTATTTTCTAGGAGATGTGAGAGTTATATGATGTAACTCTTTAGGTGATAGTCACTTTCAAACCTATATGATGAATAATGTAGAACTTTTGTTGATTACTATCTACATATCACCTTATATATATCTCATGCTCTTACTAGTTGTAAACATATCACAAGTAATTCTTTGCTAAACTTTGTACATGAGATTGTGTATAAACTAGTGTGGCCATCCAAGATTATACACTTTGCGGTGTTTGATGCAAAATTCTTTAAGGGTTGGTTCAAATTTTTGAGAAGAAAAATAAAAAAACTTTAGTTTGAAAACTCAAGTTGAAGATAATGTGTTTTGAAAAATTTTTGGGATCATTCTCATGCATTACATGTCATGAAAAATCTTTTGAAAATTGATTCTACAGAAAAATTTCTGGTTTTTCAAAAAAAATTGTTTTTCTGAGTCTCGATCGATCGAATCTATTTTTCGATTAATCGAAAAAGATAAGTTCTCAAAACCTGACCTTCTACCTAGTTTGATTGATGTTCGATCGATGCTCGACCGATCAAAATTGAAAAATTTTCAGTTTTTTTTAAATTTTTTACCAATGTGTATTTTTCATGCATCATCTGTGTTTAGGATTCACATGCATTGCATTGTTTTTCTTTATCCATCTTGCATTTTTGCAGTCATATCTCTCATTGCTTTCATAAATAACATGCATACACTTTACTAAATTGGGTACTCAACTTGATTTAAAAATTGATTGATTAGTTTTTGAGTTTTGTACAGTTTAATTAGTATATGCTATTTTTATGTGTGAACTGCAGAAATGTATTTTTAAGATATGATGGATAATAATGTGAAAATATTTTTTTTTACTTGATTTGAGTTCAAACACCATCTGTTTATAGGTCACATAGAGTCAAGTTTGCATTTATTGAAAGAAAGAATATTTGTGTTCATGTGTAACCTCAATTTTTTTTTAGTTTGATTTGTGTTTTTACTTTTCCCCACCTCCTATATTTTCCCCAAAACTGTTTTTTTCCAAAACTTGTTTTGTTTCCCTAATTTTATAGGGGGAAAAGCTTGTTTTTAACCTTCGTTGTTTATAGGGGGAGTTGTTGCTCTTCATAGGAGGAGTTGTTTCTATTTTCTATAGAGCTTGTCTTTTGTGTTCCCTTAATTCTCTATTTTCTCTTATTCTCTATTGTGTATGTTTTCAATCTACCTTTTGATTAGGTTGTCTTTGTCAATATGTGACAAAAAAGGGGGAGAAGTAGTTGATATATGGAAATCCTATTTAAAGAATATTTAATTGTTTTTGTAAGGGGAAGAATAAATTATTTTTTGATGTATCTAACTTAGGGGGAGAGTTAGTTTGCATATTTGTTGTTTTACTGTTTTTATGTCTTTCTTTCCACACATGAGTTGATGTGTTCTTTTGAGTGTTTCAGGAAAGATAGGTACATTTTGATCAAGATCTTCTACCTCTTCTTGCAACTAAGAGTCTTAGATTGGGATGTGTGATGTATTTGGGTATTTTATTGTATATGGGCATTATGTTGTATGTATGTTTTGTCACGAATTGCCAAAGGGGGAGATTGTTAGGTTTTTGAGTTTGTAATGTTAGCAAACCATGACAAAAACTAAGTCTCATTGGTTTAGAATGGTCTACATTGAAGTCCAAGACAAAAAACACTCAAGTTTGGGATTAATAAAAAAAAAAAAAAAAAGAGTTACAATCTGTTTCGTTCGATTGGTACTTGATCGATCGAAAGTCACATATTAGCAAAAATCAGCAAACATAAAAACGCCATAACTTATCTGTTTGACGCCCAAATCATGATCCGTTTTTTCCAGTATTTAAAGGACATTATAAGCTAACCCTAGGTTTTTAGAGTTTTTTAGAGAGAAAAGAGTGCATCTTGTGCCTCCTTTTGTAGATCTAGGGTTTTGTACCCAAAAGCTCTTTAAAGTCTTCTACTAGTGTTATCCCTTCAAGAATCTCAAGATCTGGTGTTGTAGAAGTTGCTACATACAAGATCAACATCTGAAGGTGATCCAAAACCTTTTAGTGGAGTCTCAAAGTCACAAGGGTGGATGCTTGTGTTGCAAAGGCCTAATAGAGAAGGAGTTCGTGGATTCGGAGTTTGCACGTGGTCGTATTAGTAAGTTCTACATGTGGTAGTAATAGGATGTTAGCGGTCTAAGTCTTATTGTAAACTTTGATTCTCTATAATGGATTTGCCTTTTACCTTGAGAATAGCTAGGTTAAATCTTCCCCGGGTCTTTTACCGGTTTAGTTTTCCTGGATGATTATATCATTGTGTTTTTTATTTTCCACTGCTTTATATGATATGATTTTATTGTTTTAACCTAGATCTGAATAATAAACCTAAGTATTCACTTGGTTAATTAATCAGGTTAAACAATCTTAGTTTACAGAGATCTAAAACCTAACAAATGGTTTTGTAATATCACACCAAAACCCAACTATATAAGCAAGATATGTGACGCTGCATACTTTTTAGAGTTCATCATACAAGTGTTTAAGGACTCACCAAAAGCCAAAAACTATTTTTCCTTTGTATAATAATTCCAATGAAAACAAAATATATATCCAACAATAATTCAAAAACTAAAGAAAGCCAAAAAAAAATTAAAAAATTCTTACTGTTTTGGGCAACTTGATCGGGCTCAAAGTAGTATCCTTCTGACCCTGAAAATTTAATATGTATTAATGATATTGTTTGGTGATGTCACGCCTTGAGCTAGATATGTAACTACTGCATATTTTTAAAGTTACATCATACAAGGGTGTGTACGGATTCACCAAAAGTCAAAAACTATTTTCTTAAAAAACTCCTGGCAGGAGCCATTAGAATTGGAAGAAAAATTCACAATTTTACAAAACTTTCACGAGTCATTAAAATCCTAGTCTGAAGTCTCTGAAATTTATTAATGCGAAATGTAAGTTTTTCTCATACACACCACCTTGTAGTATCTAAAATGCCAATCCTCAATATCTGAAATAGCGCAGGAAAGTAGGGAGATCGAAATCTTAGAGACTAACTGACGATCTTAATTAGCTAATCAAAAAAAAATCATTCATAAATAAAATTCATAAGCTTGGAATCCATAGTTAAGAACTTAAGATCATGGTTGAGAGCAACAATAATATCATATATTAATTGGACTTTGAAAGGAATTCATACATTCTTCAATGAAAAAGATATATATACGGTCGTGTATTAAACTATATTGGGTTTTGAATCATATCATTGTATTTAGTCAAAAGCCAATTAGAAATTGTGCACACAACAAAAGATTACGAACCCTCACTAATAAATAACATGCAATCTTTTCGCTTGTCACTGCATGGGTACTACAATACCAATGCCTAGTATTGTACACATGACAAATCCCAGTAATATTGTTTGATGAAAATCTAGAAGAAGAGAGAAAAACAAATGAGATAGATGGGAGGGTATCCAAGGTGATGAGCTTCGCCCAAGTTCTCTCTGACAGCTAAATTTTAAAAATCCGTTCCAAGAAACTCCACTGTTCGAGAGAAACTTCCGGACGATCTCGAGCTGCAATAAGAGACGGTTAGTACATTATATAAAAATTGAAAAGCCAGTTTATTGCCAACAGACACCTACTAGACAGGGGCATTATGCCCCAAGTCTTGTCCACTGGCATGAACTCTTGGTCGTATTTCTGACACATCCAACCGTCCCCCTCAAGGAAGAAATACCGACTCTTTCAATTTCTATTTGAGTCGGGGGTATCACAGACTAATCTAAGGGACGGTTTCCTTGGCAGGAAGTTGTACATCCCCTTAGACTAGACAATCTCGGATGGACGGTAGCAGTGGAAGAACTCCTCCACCGTCATCCTACGTGCTCCTTTTGAAAGAACCCTGTACAAAACTTCTGCGCCAAGGAAGACCTTCCAAGCGTTCGGAGAAACTTAGGTGACTGTCAACCCAAGATATTGCAGGAGGCGATGATGAAGGGCACTTAGTGGAAACCCAAGTCCTACTTTGAGCATTTGCTCGTATATCCCAACATCATCAACCCCCTGGTAGTAACATTTTTCAGATTTGTATGGTAGACGGATTGGTATGTGGTGTGGAATTTGATATTTCTCCTTAAGGGTATTAAAGTGTTTTTCCTTGATAGTAGACCTAAAGTCATTTACCGTCCACAATAGAAGGAGGATGAACTCTTTAAGGCCATCCCATCCTATGACGGATTGGGGAGGTGTTTCGGCACTGACTAAGTTGTCATTAGAGTCACTCTTAGACCCATCCATGTCCAAATCCTCATCCCTTGTGGAAGGTGAGGAGGCCGACGGGTTCCTTTTGTCGCTTGAGGTGCCAAGGTCGCCTTGACTTGACGGATTCACCTCATCGTAACCCGCTTCTTCGCGAACCCACAATTACTCACTTGACGCACTAGACATGTCACCTACACATGACAAGTAAACCCTAAAACCCTGACAGTTTCACATAGACAATGGGGTGTTCAAAATTTAAAATAAATTGCAAGGGGATTCAACAAAAAGAATACTTACCAGTTGAAAAGAACTGCAAGATGTGGTTGACAGTGCACCAAGTAGATGGAAAGCAGAGTCAATAAGATAGACGGATGCACTCTAATTGAAGATTTGTTGTAAAAAGCAAAAAATGAGATGAAAGGAAGCGCATATATATAGAGATAACGGCACAGAAGACGAAGGGACGCTTTTGTTCTAGTGACTAATCGCTAAAAACGCGCCACGTATCCCTATGACATTTATGACCCTAGGCTAGCCTGTCAATCAGAACGCATCTCCCAAAGTTAAAATTAGACCGTCACTCTACGAATCCGTCATAACATTACGCAATAGACACATGGAGTGAGGGGGCAACAAATGAGGATAAAAAGGATGCAGATGGTTTCATCCTACCACATTGGCCATAAGCAACAGTGCTTTAAGCTTAAAGTAATAAAGGGTGACGGTGCGCAAGGAGATGGACTCTCCATGACGATCAGATAAAAGTAGACGGATACAAAGTGGACGGTAGCAATGCCATGTGGCATCCACGTGGCTTAAGTAACCTCCAAGGAGCCCTGAATGGAAATATCTTGCGCTCTACAATTGACCATAGTCAAGAAACCTCTATATGGGAAGAATCCCACGAAATACGTACATTTATTAGGATGTTTCTCCATAAGGAAGTATCTTCTTAGCCAAGAAACAAAAGTTGGCACTACTCTACTATAAAAACCCCAAACCCTCAAAAAACAAGGTATGCATAATTCACTCAAGTTCTGGCATTCTAGAATTGTGAAAAAATTCTCTAACTTAACCTTCGGAAGGTTTTTGGCCAGTACCACATTGGTACTCTCCTAAGGTCTTCTTGTTTTGTGATGTGCAGGTGTTGTCTCGAGCACGTGAGGACTGTGTAATTGACTGACGATTTTTGGCATCATCACCACTGAAATTACATTTTTTTTTTCTTATTAATAACAACCAATAATATCTTGTCATTTAGGATTTGTTGTGAAAGTATTGTGAACATAGCATTTCTCTATTTGATAACTCATTTGTGGGTTATTTTGTTTTGAGAAATGTTATATTCACAAGTCACAACATTTTCACAATAAATTCTAAGTAAAAGGTGGTTATCGGTTATTATTGGTGGACAAAAAAGTAATTTTAATAATAGATTTAAATTAAAACATATAAGAACTTATCACCTATAACACTTATTTTTTTTTTTTTTTGTACGTATAACTGTACGCCTAGAACGGTACAAAAGATAAAAGAGAGAGCACTTACAGTAATCACTCTCACTCTCATATATCTGATGTTGATTTTGATTTTCTTGTGCGACATGCTCGCTGATCTCCACTGCTACATCTGTCTGCATCATTTCTTCTTTGATTTCTGAAACTATTGAAGCACCTGATCTAACTCCTTTGGTTATCTCAAAAAACAATTGATCGCTCTAATGATGTAGCTGCTGCATCCGACTTAACCTCCAAAGTCCAAGGCCGTATGAAGACTAGTATCTCCAGCAATAGCTACTTGTCTGTGATTTGTGAAACTATTAGATTCATAGTTTGATACATATCATTATCATTCATAGTGTTATTTATTCCATGAGCCAAGTAGGAAGAATATGCTGTTGTAGGAAATGAGCGAACGGAAGATAATCCTTGTTGATCGATATCTTTTCCGGAAAGCACATTTGCCTTCTGTCGTTTATTATCGCTTTTTTTTTTCTTTTCTTTTTTTAATTTTTAAGAAATAAAATTAGATGAAAATAAATGAACTAGTACATTGCGAAATATTATGTATGTGAGTACAAAACAATGTTTTATAAAGGTTGTGGGTAGAATTATAATTATGTGAAAGTTTGGTAGTGAAGTTGAAATTTTGTAAAGAGTGTGGTATATCTGTAATTTAGGTTAAGTATAATTTTTCTTGTGGCTAAGCATGCATTTGGCACCATATTAAAAAGTCAGTTTATTTTACTATTCAGCTTATTCTTGTTACTATTCATGGGTTATACTGCATTTTTTGATACTATCTATGGGTCTCACTGTAATATTTCAACTAACTTTTATATTTATCTACAGTACTTTCAGTAAAAAGTTTTTAGTTTCAACAAAATAAGCGGATCCTAAACAGACTCTTAGGTGTGAGTTAAACCTAATTTATAAAAATGCACGTGTTTATGTAATGTGGGTCAGGCGTTAATTGGTTTTTGACAATATTAGTATTTTTTTTTTTTTTTTTTTTTTTTTGCTGAATTAACAATAATGGGATTTGCTCTAAAAAATTTGGGCTGTACTATGGTCCTTGGATTCGACATTTTTGGATTAATTTTTGTAGGTTTGAATGATGGGTTGTAACTCCTACGTATAGTTATTATTATTTTTTTATGAACAAAGAAAAGAACTCATAGGGCATAGTATCACCACTTAAATTCAAATTCTACGGCGTGGGACCATCAAAGCTGCTTGGGGCTATCTATGTAGGCCCAACATTTTAAACTGACATGTCACAACTTGAACCACAACCCTTAGACTCGCAAAGGTAATGATTCAAGGGACTCTTACCATCAAGCTGCCACCCTTCGGTGGTTTAAGTGTAGTTATTATACTTGAACTGATACTTGACCTAGTATATGTTTTAGGTCATTGGGTCATTGGTTATTATTAAAAATATATAATTAAAAGATACGATTATAAAAGAAAAGATAGACACATAGTAAAATTGTCTAGACAAATATAAGAATGATTTGGTAAAAAAATTGTTATGAGAAGAGTAAAAAATTTTGAAATGAAAATAATTTAAACCAATTTGAAAGTTTGTAATTTATTTCTAATAAATTTATATAAATTAAAAGATTCATTTTGGAAATAATCGTTGATAAATAATGAATGATATTGTATTTGTTTATTTATTTCCTTCATATAAACATTCTTCCCTTTCCAAAAGAACAAATATCAAACTATTTATAAAGTAAAATTTTAAAATTACATAAATGAATTAACTATTTGAAATAGAAGAAAAACCTCGATGTCTTTAAGAACTGTCAAATTTGAAAGGGTTGCAAATAACCCAATCTAGTTTGGTTAGGTTTGATCAAATCATATACGACCTAATTAAAGAATCAGACTAGTCAAAGTAATTGTTTATCGGTTCACCAGTTTGACTGGTTAAGTTGGTCTAGGTTTAATAATTATGGTTTCGGATCCTTCGATTTAAATGAACATGGACTTTTGGTCTATTTGGTTGAGTGTGGTGGGTTCTGGCATTGTTGATATGCGTGAGTGATGAAAGAGATAGATATAGAAGGTGGGAGGATTCTGGATTTACCTGTATTTGTTGTCGACGTAATCGTTGCTGTTGTTGTTGGAGTAGTTGTGACTTTGAGTTGCTGGCTCACTGAGCAAGCTTGGACTTCAAAGAATGCTTGTGTAAGAGCTTATGAGCAAGCTTGGACTTCAAAGAATGCTTGTGTAAGAGCTTATAAAACATGGTTAACTCCAATCCGATCAAACATGGTGAACTCCATCTTAAATTCTTAATAGACACTCACAACACGTGTTGTGCTTGTCATGGGTTGATGTTGCCTTGATGGGACCAAAATGAGAGTGGAAAACAGGCTGGATTGGTTCAATTATTGGTCTGCCTTAACGACCAAGAATTTGATTGTACGACCACAAATTTTGCCGTAACAATTTTTTGTCAGAATTCACAAACGAAAGATTGTAATTGATTTTTTATTATTTTTACAAGGACTTGTCGCTTTTTTATTATCCTTCACGGTCAATATCATTTAAATTGTGTTAAAAGTTATGACATAAAAATTGTATTCCAATATATTCTTCTAAAATTTCCAATCCATATCAATTCAAGTTAGCAATTAAGGTAAACTACATCCCTAATATTTAAGTTGAGTTTGATATTTAAAATTTTTCAATTTAGTTTTTAACTTTTTGGTATTTGGTCAAAATGGACAAATGATGAATATAAAATTCTGATGTAACTAATAACCAAAATAAAAAACTATTTTATGATGCATCATATGATACATGTACTACTGGGGAAAATTTAATATAAGTGGTAATAAATTTATGAAAGTATAGTGAAAGCAATACAAAGATTTACGTGGAAAATCTTTTCTTTTTGAAGGGAAAAATTACAGAACAAATTTCGAATAATTTTATAATATTAAATAGAGATTATAACACTTAAAGACACAATTAAATAAAGAAATTTTCACTCACTACTCTCTTCCTTATTGTGTATATCTCACAATTTCTCTTGCTCTTTGTGTTTTTCTTTTCTCTTCTGCTTGCTCTTACTCACGTAATTCTTCGAGATTGTAGTGTCCTCACTCTCTTAGGGTGTGTTTGTTTGGAGGTGAAATAGAGTGGATGGAAAACTTTGAAGAGAAAAAAGGAAGGAAAACTTTTTTAGAGTCTGCTTGGTTGGATGGAGAGGAAGGAAAATAAATGATGGAACCCAAGTGTTTTCTCCCCGGGCCCACCAAAAAGTTTTTTCTCCAAAATGGAGAGAAAATTGGAAGGAAAAACTCATAAAATGAGCTTCCAAAAATACCCTTAAAATTCACCTCCAAGTCTCTAACGTGGCTTTTTTTTTTTTTGGTTATTAACGTGTTGGCTTTCTCTCTTTCTTTTTTCTTTCTCTGTTACTAGCGTGCTGGCTTTCCTCCTTTTTTTTTTCTTTTTTTTTTTTTTGTGCTCATATGTTTATTTTCTCATTAATTTTGATTGGTTAAAAAGTTTTCTTTTCAAAATGGAGAGAAATCTGGGAGGGAGAAGCTCATGAAATGAGCTTTCAAAAATACCTTTAGAATTTACTTCTAAGTCTTCAACGTCGCCCCCTTTTTTTTTTCTATCTATTACTAGCGAGTTGGCTATCCTCCTTTTTTTTTTTTTTTTTTTTTTGTCTGGAAGTGTAGGTTTCTTATCTTGTCTTTTCTTTTTTTGGACGTGTACCTTTCTTCTCCTTTTTTTTTTTGTTTTTTTTGTCTGGAAGTGTAGGTTTCTTATCTTATCTTTTCTTTTTTTGGACGTGTACCTTTCTTCTCTTTTTCTTTTTTTTTTTTTTTTTTTTTTTTTTTTTTTTTTTTTTTACTTTACTTTAATGAAGTGTCTATCTATACACAATTTTTTTTTTTTTTTTTTTAAGTATAATGTGTTATTTTTGTTTTGTTTAATAGGGACATGATAGTAAATTTATACAAAGTTTATTTTCAACTAAACAAAAAAGTTTTTCATCCTTCCAGTTTTCCACCCTCTCAACCAAATACAAACGAGAGAAACTAAATTTTTTTTTCTATCCTCTCACTTTTCCATCTTCTCTCCATTTTCTATCCTCCTACTTTTCCATCCTCCCAACCAAACGGACTCGGGACTTCTCACTCCACCAAATGGCCAAATGACTTTTTTTTTTTTTTTTTTTTTTATGGGTTATATTAACAGATGCCCTTAGGACAATTTTTAATAAACTATTTTAAAAAAATTTTGACATTATTTTACTAAAAAATATTTAAAAAAACTGCCAATTTTTTTTTTTCATAAAAAAATTTTTAAATTATTTTCTCTATTAATGCCTTTTTAGAGCACTTTTTTCTTCTTTTATTCCTTTATCATTTTTCTTCTTTTCTTCCTTCTACACGCTTGACATCAATTCATAATAAATGCACAAGTCCACTTGAAATGTGATACAAAGAGAGAGAGCTCATTTAAATTTGCATACTTCTCAGCAACTTGTCCAACAAGCTCATTTAATGAGCTGAGCCAAAATGTGAGATGGACCCACATAGTGTAGTAACCCAATAATAATAAATAGTCGCTAATCCATACGATGCATGGAAAAACTATTAAATATGAGTTAGAAGATTATTCATTTAAACAAAAAATCTTTTATTTTTTTTCCTATTTGATTTGATTTATTCTTTCTATTTTCTCTCTCTCCTATTTTTATCTTTAATCTTTATTTAATTTTTATCTTTTTCTTTTATCCACCGTAGAAGTTAATAATAAATAGTCGCTAATCCATACGATGCATGGAAAAACTATTAAATATGAGTTAGAAGATTATTCATTTAAACAAAAAATCTTTTATTTTTTTTCCTATTTGATTTGATTTATTCTTTCTATTTTCTCTCTCTCCTATTTTTATCTTTAATCTTTATTTAATTTTTATCTTTTTCTTTTATCCACCGTAGAAGTTAATACCTGATTAAAAAAAAAAACTCTACACTTTAAGTGTCTGTTTAGGAACAGTTTATTTAGCTAAAACTAAAAACTTTTTATTGAAAGTACCATAAATAAAAATAAAAAGTAGCTAAAATAGTACAATGTGACCTATGAATAACACTAAAAAATATAATGAGACTCATAAATAGTAGTAAAAATAAACTAAATAGTAGCAAAAATAAGTTAAATAGTAAAAAAAAAAAAAAAACCTAGCTTTTTAAACCAATCCGCAAGCTAAATGTATATCTATATATTAATATAGATTTATAAAAAAATGGTTTGGCTTACCTCTAATATTTTTTTAACTAGAATCTCCTTTTATTTTAATGAGAAACTATTATAACACCCACTAACTAAATAAAATGTGAAGATTAAAACTCACTACCATTTGCTATTGTGTATTAAAAATAAAAAAAGATTTTCAGTTAAAAAAGTACTAAAGGTAAGTCAAACTCATAAAAAAAAAAAAAAAAATCTACTCTTCTACACATTCCTTTTTAGTATCTTCCCTCTTTTTTCTTCGCATTTATTTTCTCTGCTCCACAGCTGGCATCAGCCACTTACACATGTTACCTCTCCACACTATTTGACACACTGCTCCACATCAACAAAGGGTAAATTAAGATTTGATTTCAAATAAAAACATATATTTCACTCTCTTTCAGTCTTTCCTCATACAAGTTGCAGATCTCTCTTTATTTCCTCATATAACTGGCAGCCATTGCATCAAGTATTGGTCCACAGACAAAGGTCTCTCTCAACAGCAATGGCCAAAGTTATTTCTGCTTGGTAATGGACTGTGTTTTTATGTTTAAATTAGTACTAGTCAAAGCGTCGATACGAAATATATTGGCCATACCAACCAGTACGGTACCATATTCACTCCCTTGGTTGAAAGGCTAAGAAAAGAGAGAGAGGGTAGCTGCTTCAAAGGAGGGAGAAGAGAGATGAGAAGAGAGATTTTTGTTTTTTTGTTTTTTTTTTTTTTTTAAGAAGTATTGGGATTTGTAATTTGTATTTGATGGGAAAAAAAATATATTTATTATTATTTTTTTAATAATGCTGATGTGTAAAAATGTGGGAGCTCTAAAGGTTTCGGTTATATATATATATATATATATTGATAACAATTATTATTATCATTTTTTTAAAAATAGTTTATGTTAATAATTAGGACTCATCTAGTACAAACAAAATTTCAACACCGCCAAATCTTCCGCAGCAACCAAAAATTAACAAATTCCTGCTTGCTTGCTGAGAAAATTTAGGAAAAAGAAATAACAAAAGCATGAGAAAAACTTAAAATCAATCCAAAATGAAAATCATCTCTATGTTTTCATTGCAAATTGTAACGAATCGATCAAGAAATAACAAAAACACAATTTAGGCAGGTGGGTGAGACTGTGAGAGTGATGGCTTGAAGGAGGTGGTGGCTATAACTGTGAGGATGGATAAGAGTGAGACTGAGAGCTTGAGGGTGAGAGGGGCGGCGGGCTGAGTCTGAGAGAGATTGAGAGTGAAATTAAGTTAAGGTTTGGAGAGGAATAAAATAGTTAGGGTATATATATACTTAGGGTAATTTAGTAATTATAACATATATGTGGGTTGGGTTCAAGACGGGTATGCATAATACCTGAACTCGACCCAGACCCGCTTCGGGTTGGGTTTCTGTGTGGGTTTTTTTTTTTTTTTTTTTTTTTTTTTTTTTTTTTTTTTTGGGGGGGGGGGGGGGGTGGGGATTGGGGGGGTTAAAAAAAATAGCACACAAGCCCAAGTGAAGGAACAAGGATCCTAGGTCTGATACTTTATGCTTTAAAGGACTGGGTTTGGTTCACCGCAGTTAAATTAGGTTGATTTTGAACCAAATGGTGCATAAAGCACGGATCCTACAACACATACAGACTAACATACAACAAGCATATACGTATTGAACAACAAGGAATAGTAAAGAATGAAATAACGAGGAAAAGAAAAGAAAGTAAAGTTTAAAAAAAAAAAAAAACGTTAGGGATCCTTAGGATAATATGGAATGTTTCATCATTTTATTAATATGCTCACTAGAATGTGTTACAAGGTCCAAATAAGTTCAAAAATCAAAGATTTAAATGGCTCTTCAGGCCTTTGAGACTTGTGAAGTTTGAATCCCTTTGAATCCAAGTGTGTTCTCTAGTGGCAGTTTTGAGGATCTCAGACGGTGTTTTCCCTCTCTTTTCTCTTTTTTTGAATTCTAATAAATTTTTCTCAAGGATTTTACTCTAATTCCACTGTTGCTTAATGCCTTTCACTGTTGGCTACTTTCCCCTTTTATAGTGCCATCCTAGGGTTTTTGGGGTACTATTGATTCCCTCTATTTGCTCTCTTAGGTACCAGAACCAATGTTGTGTCAGCAACATTGGTGGCTGGTCCCTTCCTCATTCTTCATTATTTCCTTCTTTTGAGGTTCCCTTTTCAAAAGACCCCAGCTGACTTTCCCGTTCTAGGGGGTCCTAGAGGGCTAACCTTTGGTCTTTCTTTTTCCCAGGCTTCTAGATTCTATTTTTTCAGACCCACCTTTTAGCTGCTTTTCCCTTTGTCACTTTTCCCAAGTGAACTGATTCCTTCCTACTAGGCTGAAAGATCCCTAGTCACCTTCCTTCATGGTTCCTCTTCTTAGGTTCCCTGAGGTACCAGACCCTTACTCATGAGTTGTTGGTTCCTAAATCTTCTGATCCCTTTGCTAGGGACATATCTATCCTTGTTCTTCATGTTTTTGGGCATGCCCCCTTGAGCTGTCTTAGTCCCAACCTAGCTTTGCTGCACATCCCGAGGATCCCAGGCTCTCGAGAATCCCCAAGTATCCTGGTCCAGTTTTCTCCCAAGGCTCCCTAGCGATTTTCCAGACCTTTAAGGGCTGGGCTAGACTTTTTCTTTCCTTTGTTTTGTGAGGTCCAAAGCTTGCCCATCCATGGATTTAGGTTCCTCCTTATGGAACCTTAATGGGGTTTGGGCCTCCCCCTTTTTTCTATTGAAAGCCCAAATGTTTTTTCTAGATTTTAATCCTTTGTGTTGTTTTAGGCTTTGGTACCGCATTGTGATTTTTTGAACCTCAACAGTTTTTAAAACCCAAACCCACCCCATTTACTTAGCAGGTCAGGTTTTACCCGACTCATTAGGGTTAGGTCAGATAGTCGTGGGTCGGACAAATTTTGTCATTCCTTTAATACAAGATAGAAATTCTATTCTAACTTAATTTAAGTGTATATGTGTGTGAAAACTCCCTCCTGGAGACTGGAACCCTAGCTCTTACCCCCACACCTCACAAGCACTTCCACTCTTCTCTCTCTTTCCTTCCACACTCTTTTTCTCTTTACCAACAAAATAATAATAATAATAATATTAATATTAATAATAATAATAATATTATTATTATTATTATTTGGTCTTTAGATAAGTTTTAGTTACAACTTATTTAAATTTCTTCTGCTTTTTTCAATTATTATTATTTTTTAATTTATGGTTTGATTTAAAGCTATCTTAAATCATAGAGGAATCATATAGTTTATTCAAATCTTCAATAGTGGGTGGGTAGCCGCTTAGCACAGGAAAATTATAACCATTTAGCACAGGAAATGAACACTACCAATTATGATTTTTTAGAATCCAAATTTTATTCTAAAGTATACTAGTAATAAAATTCACTTTCAATATAAAGATATATGAGAAGTTTGAAAGTTTTTTTTTTCTAAACTAATTAAGAGAGAAATTTTATTCAATCTAGAATTAATAGGCTTACTCGTCCCCATTCCACATTTGATCTGACCAATTATACCGCAAGGCCCATACACTTCCCACTTCCCTCCCTAGACTTTTTTCTCTAGAGAAATACTAGCTCATAAAATAATTCACAAATTTGACTACAATTTTATCATATGATGAGTTGTAAATAATAGAAATGTAAAGCCCTAGTACCAACTTGTAGGGATAAGGGCCCAAAATTATATATTGGGCTTTGGGCTTTGGGCCTTGGGCCTTGGCTGAGGATGTTGATTGGTCCGAGGACAAATAAACAGTAGTGAGGGTGTTAAGCTCAGAGTTCCTTGAGTAAGTTGCAAATGGAAAGGTTGGGGAAGGTTGTCCGAGGAGGAGTATCTCCTCGGATAAACAAAGCACCGATTAAATGTATATCCTATCATTCAAGGTGACCTTCCAAGAAATTCCACTGATATGGATGTGCATTACGAATGTATAGGAGAGATGGGAGCTCAGAAATATCTAACAGAAAGCTGCTACCACCACATTGAGTGCTATAAAGTTAACTCGCTGGCCGCATTAATGAGAAAGTAATCTCTGAATAGTGTTTGTTCAGCCTTATAGCTGCCCCCAAAGACTTCAGGAGGGTGTTGATGGGACAAGGATCAACATAAGCAATCTACTGTCCACGTGTAAGGTGAAGATAAGAAGATAGAGATAGTATAAATTAGAGGGAAGACCCTGAAAGAAGGGGATCGAAAATTTGAGAGAAGAAAGGTTTGTAGCATTCAAACTGTATTTGTAAACATTTTCAATTAATATATACAAGAACTGAGTTCCTCGGATTGTGTCAAGGACTGAATTTACTTAGATAAATCCAATCTACTTTTGTTTAAATCTCTTTTGAATCAATCCTAACTGTTATCCCATTTATTATAGCCTAGTTGTCTAACTCACTCTCTACAAATTCATTGTATTGAGCTTATTGGGCCTGAATCCGTTTACCTCTTAGGCCAGGGATCAAAATGTGATCCTTACAATTGGCGCCGTTTGTGGGAAAAACTTGTGTAATAGTGAGTGTAACGGTTAATCAAGGTCCACACTAGGTAGAATCCAAGGGGTCCCAACGTCAAGATAATTTCATCAATCTTGAGCGCAGAAAGGACCGGGAAGGAAGTGTTCATATCATCCATACTGGTGAAAGTTAGTCTTGAATGGGGAGTCATGTCTCTCACGCAAAGAATACCAAGAACATGCAACTAGAGATTGATCATTTAAAGAGGAAGTTGTGCCACGAACGACGAAGACGAACTCCTCCCCATTCTAACTCCTCTTCTGATGATGAGAAGGACAGTTGTTGTAGACGTAGATCAAGGACTCCTCTTAGTGAATCTTTCTCATATGAAGAGGAATACCACCATGAGCGCAGAGACAGGAACAAGTCTTCCAAAGGCATGGGAAATGATGCTATGAGCAGAGCACTTAATCAAATTTCCAAATCACCTTTCATGCACAGAATTGAGGGAGGGAAACTTCCTCGGCAGTTCAACCAACCAACATTCACCATCTACAATGGCAGAACAGACTCTATGGAGCATGTGAGCCATTTCAACTAGAGAATGGGTGTCCACTCGAGGAATGAGACCCTGATGTGCAAGGTGTTCCCATCCAGTTTAGGGCCTGTGGCAATAAGGTGGTTCGATGGCTTGGGGGCAGGTTTTGTTGATTCTTTTAAGGAACTTACCCAGGCTTTTAGGTCTGGTTTTATTAGTGCAATAGGGTTCCTCAGCCCTTAGATTCTCTATTGTCCATGTCCATGCTAGAGGGTGAGACCCTGAAAGCATATTTAGACAAATACTGGAAGATGTTCAATGCGATAGATGGTGACTTTGACGACGTAGCCATTAGGACTTTTAAGGTCGACCTACCTGCCGAGCATGGATTAAGGAAGTCTTTGACTAGGAAACCTCTTACCAGTGTACACCAGCTCATGGATCGGATTGATAAGTATAAAACGGTTGAGGAGGACCAAAAAAAAGGCAAGGGAAAGGGTAAGGTTATTCCTCAGGAAAGGAGAGATTTCAGGTCAGACCGCTACAACAATAACAAACCCCGAAAGGATTTTGCTGGACAATCTAGTTCTATAGCTCCTCAAGCAGTTAGCACTGTGTTCCGAGAGTCGAGACATCAAGTCTTGGAGAAGATCAAGAATGAGCTATACATCAAATGGCCAAACAAAATGGGAGGAGACCCCTTAAGGTGCAATCAGAGCCTTTATTGCCAATACCACCAAGAGCGGGGGCATACCACTAAGGACTGCAGAATTCTGTGGAACCATCTAGAGCAACTAGTTAGGAAAGGAAGGTTACAGCAGTTTTTGTATCGGCGTAGTGGGCAAGGAGACCAATTGAGGTCAGGGGCTTAGGGGAACGCTTCTTCAAAGCCCCTGTTAGGCACAATTAATGTCATCTTTGCTGCACACAGGAGAAATGGTTCTCATCCTTCCAATGTAATGTTTGTAGCTCAGCTACCAGCCGTGGACTCCAATTCTGAGCCAAAGAGAGCTAGAGTGGAGATCCAACCGATGCTGAGTTTTTTAGATGAGGATAAAATGGGAACCATCCAGCCACACGATGATGCTTTGGTGGTCACCCTCAGAATAGGAGGGTATGACGTAAAGAGGGTGATGGTAGATCAAGGCAGTTATGTAGAAATTATGTACCTTGACTTGTATCGAGGACTGAACTTAAAGCCTGAGGACTTGATAGCTTATGATTCACCTTTGGTGAGTTTTGATGGGAAGGTTGTCATCCCAACGGGTCAGATTAGGTTGCTCGTGTAGGCAGTCTCAGAGGTGGTTGAAATAGACTTCATTGTGATGGATGCGTACTCTCCCTACACGGCTATTGTGGCCAGGCCCTGGCTTCATGCCATGGGAGCCTTTTCTTCAACTCTACATTTGAAAGTGAAGTATCCATCAGGGGACCGGATAAAGGAGCTTATGAGGAGTCAATCCACGGCTAGGCAGTGCCTCGTCGCTGCAATTATGCATCAGCCTGCAGTTAAGGGGGGCTCATAGTAATCAAGGATTCTAGCCATATCTACGGATGTGGTGTCAGGAGAGGCAAAGTGTGAGAGGTTGGAGGAAATTGCTATAGATGGCGATCCGGAGAAGTTTTTTCAGGTTGGAGCTCAGTTGCCTCCTCGGGAGAAGGAAGAGCTGTTAGCGTTTCTTTGGAGGAATATTGATGTGTTCGCCTAGAACGCCTATGAGGCTCTTGGGGTAAATCCTGACTTCATTTTCCATCATTTGAATGTTAACCTAACTGTCCTCCTTAGAAAGTAACCATCTCGGCGCTCATCTAAAGAGCACTCTGATGCTGTCAAGGAAGAGGTGAACAAACTTAAGCGGGCTGGGGCTATCAAAGAAGTATTCTACCTTGAATGGTTGGGCAACACTGTGGTTGTGAAGAAGAAAAATGGAAAATGGCGAGTATGTGTGGACTTCATAGATCTGAACAAGGCCTGCCCAAAAGATCATTTCCTCATGCCTCGGATAGACCAACTAGTGGATGCCATTGTAGGTCATCATCAGATGAGCTTTTTGGATGCTTTTCAAGGATATCACCAGATACCTTTGGCTTTGGATGATCAGGAGAGAACAGCTTTTGTCACTCCTATTAGGAATTACCATTACAAGGGGATGCCCTTTGGCTTAAAGAATGCAAGGGCTACCTACCAGAGGATGATGACCAGGATGTTTGAGCCACAACTAGGGAAGAGCATTGAAATTTATATAGACGACATGGTGGTCAAGAGTAAGTTGGAATCTGAACACATCAACGACCGCGAGAATATCTTTGAGATCTTGAGGAGGCATAAGCTGCGGTTCAATGCTTCTAAGTGTTCGTTTGGGATGGGATTAGGTAAATTCTTGGGGTACATGGTTACACACGTGGAATTGAAGTTAACCCTGACCAGATTAAAACAATCAACAATTTACTACCACCTCAAAATCCCAAAGAGGTCTAGAAGCTAACAGAGATGACTGTTGCTCTAAATTGATTCATCTCTCAGTCAGTAGATAGGTGTAGACCTTTCTTCCAATTGTTGAACAAGTGGAAGGGATTTGAATGGAACAAGGAGTGTGTTTTAGCCTTCCAGCAGCTGAAAGAGTATCTATCTCGGCCATCCATAATGTCCAAGCCCAAGGTGGACGAGGTTTTGTTTGCCTACATCATAATGGCTTCTTATGCAGTAAGCTTGGTACTAGTACGGGTTGATAGTGGTGTGTAGAGGCCAGTTTATTATGTGATCAAGTCACTACACAAGGCTGAGGTCCGTTACCTACCATTAGAGAAAGCTATTTTGGCATGGTGCATGCCACATGTAAGCTCTCCCATTACTTTCAATCACATATGGTTGTTATCCTAACCCAGCTCCCACTTAGATCTCTACTTCAGGGTGCTGATTACATTGGGAGGATTGTCAAGTGGGGTATGATCCAAGGGGCCTTTGATATCAAGTACATGCCTCGTACCTCTGTTAAGGGTCAGGTCCTCATCGATCTGGTAGCTGAGTTTGCTGACCCCATTAGAAGAGAGAATGGAAAAGCAGAACATGGATGAAATCGGTTGGTGCAATCTCCTTACAAGAACCTTTGTCTTGGAAGGTATACTTTGATGGTGCAGCGAACCACAGAGGATCTGGAGTGAGGCTAGTTCTGATATCTCCTGAGAGGATTACAATTGAGAAATTCTTGAGATTAGACTTCTCGGCCACAAACAATGAAGCTGAGTATGAAGCTCTACTAGTGGGGATGACCATGGATCATAAAATGGGTGGAGTGGGGATGACCATGGTTTAGAAAATGGGTGGAAATGTTCTCTGATTCAAGGTTGGTTATGGACCAAGTTCAAGGAGAGTTGAAAGCCAAAGATCTCAGAATGCAAGAATATTTGAACCAGGTTAGACACTTACAGTCTAGATTTGAGTCTTTTAATTTGTCACAAATCCCTAGAAGTAGAAATACACATGCTGATTCTCTTGCCACGCTAGCAACCTCCTCGGCACAAAGTTGACCTCGGCTGATCCTTGTGGAAGATTTGTGTAAACCTATTGAGAAAGGAGGAAATGGGATTCATATTCATCAAATAAGGGTAAGTCCTAGATGGATGGACGCTATTATGCTATTCCTTAAGGAAGATATCTTGCTCAAGGGTAAATCGGAAGCCGACAAGGTACGGAGGAAGGCTCCTTGGTTTTGGTAGTCTAAGGACCAAAAGTTGTACAAGAGATTTTTTTTTTTTTGGCCCATATCTGCTATGCATACACCTAAAGCAGTTGAATTACTCCTAGAAGAATTATATGAAGGGATTTGTGGAAGCCACATAAGAGGCAGATCTTTGTCTCACAGGGCCCTCACTTAAGGCTATTAGTAGCCAAATATGCAGAGGGAAGCACAAGAGTATGTGAAGAAGTGTGATAATGCCAAAGATTTGCATCCAACATTCATCAATCGGGAAGAGTTCTTAATCCTTTGTTCAGCCCTTGGCCTTTCGCTTAATGGGGCTTGGACATTGTAGGTCCTTTCCCTAACGCAACAGGGAATAAGAGGTATTTGTTGGTCGGCACGAATTACTTCACCAAATGGGTTGAAATTGAACCATTGGGATGTGGAGATTTGTTTGGAAAAATATTGTCACTCGGTTTGGAATCCCTTGTACCCTCATCTCGGACAACGGTCTTTAGTTCGATAGTAAGGCCTTTAAGAGATATTGTTGTGACCTGGGCATAACGAATAGATATTCCACCCCGACATATCCCCAGGGGAATGGACAGGCTGAAGCTGTCAATAAGGTCATTGTGAGTGGACTTAAAAGAGGTTGGAACGCAAGGGGAAAATGGGTGGAAAAGTTGCCACACGTTCTTTGGACATACTGGATTACACCTCATAGGTCCACTGGGGAAACCCCCTTTTCAATGACTTATGAAGCCGAGGCTGTTATTCCTCTAGAGACTAGATTCCCAACATTGAGAACGAGTTCTTTCACTCCAAGCTATAATGATGAACTGCTAGAAAAGAGCCTAGACTTAATTGAAGAGCGAAGAGAAAATGCCATGGTCCAATTAGCCTATTATCAACACAAGCTCAAGCAAGGATATGATGCCAACGTGAAGTTAAGACCACTAGCACCGGGGGACTTGGTTTTAAGAAAAGTTTTGGGTACTGCTAAGAATCCAGCATTGGGAAAGTTGGGACCTAATTGGGAAAGACCATATCGCATCACATCAGTGGCAGGAATAGGTGCATATTATCTGGAAGATCTAGATGAAAATACTGTACTCCGTCCCTAGAATGTAAACAACCTGAGAATGTATTATTAATAAAAGCAGTCTTTACCATATTTCTGGTTTATCATATTATATGTCATCCGCCATATTTCTGGATCCTTGGACCTCATATCTTGGGTAAATTGGTATCTTAATGACGTCTTTCCAAGTGTTAAACAGAACCTTAGTCATGCCTGGTTCCCCAGACCGTGTGCTTCGGGTAAATTAACACTCTATGACATCTTTCTAAATGTTAAACAGAACCTTAGTCATGCTTGGCTCCTCAGACCACATGCATGGGGTAAATTAGTACTTAATGACATCTTTCTAAGTGTTAAACAGAACCTTAGTCATGTCTGGCTTCTCGGACCACATGCTTTGAGTAAATTAACACTCTATGACATCTTTCTAAGTATTAAATAGAACCTTAGTCATGCCTGGTTCCTCGGACCACATGCTTGGGGTAAATTAGTACTTAATGACATCTTTCTAAGTGTTAAACAGAACCTTAGTCATGCCTGGCTTCTCGGGCCACATGTTTCGGGTAAATTAACACTCTATGACATCTTTCTAAGTATTAAACAGAACCTTAGTCATGCCTTGCTCCTCGGACCACATACTTGGGGTAAATTAGTACTTAATGACATCTTTCTAAGTGTTAAATAGAACCTAAGTCATGCCTGGCTCCTCGGACTACATGCTTTGGATAAATTAACACTCAATGACATCTTTCCAAGTGTTGAACAGAACCTTGGGTATGTCTGACTCCTCAGACCACACGCTTTGGGTAAATCAACACAACCTATTTATTTTTCTAAGTGTCAAAATGGATCCCAAATTGTACCCAACTCCTCGGATCAGTGGCTTTAAGTAAGTTAATGTTCTTGGATATTTATGTAAGTGTTGAGCAGAATAAGGGTTGTCTGCCCGGTTTATTTTTTACAAGACATATTATTCATCTCCATAAAATTTAGCCTTCCTCGTAGAAGGCCCAACTCTCAGTACAAGTATGTGATAATTCTCTTTATTCCTAGTACTTGTTCAATTTATTTGAATTAGCAGTAATTCACTACTATTAGATTTTGTTCAAGTATGAGTAATAACAATCCACTATTGTTAGCAATCTTATCGGTCCCAAGTCTCATTAAGGGGCAGAACAATATCAACACCAATAAGAGAATAAAGGTTACAAGGAAAAAGAAAGGTTCATAAAGTAAAAAGTGAAGTCTTTTCATTGATCCAAAAGAAGCTATATTATAATCAGTGGCGAACAACCACAAAAAAAAAAAAAAGAATAATAATATAGAGAGATGAAGCAAAAAAGTCCTCCTTGGGATCAATTGCCTTTAGATTTGGTGTCCCTAACCTTGGACTTGGACTTAGCATCTTTGGCCTTGGAGACCACATCCCTAATCGTGAGAGCATCCTCAGAGCAGTTGGCCTTGGTCGGTGGCTGGACCTTCTTGTCCTTGCTCTTATCCTCGGGCTAAGGACCCCTCTTGACATCTTCCTTACTCTTTCCAGCCCCTGTTGAGACTTTAGCATTAGGAGAAAGAGCTTGGATGGTGGGGAGCTACTCAAGAGGAAGGGGAGGAAGAACGGTAGGGGGGGGGGGGGAACATCACTTGAACTTCTCAGATGTCCTCAGGGAAGAAAATGTTCTCAACACTCCTCAACTCGGAGGTAGCAAGGACTCCTACCCGGTTGGGCCCTTCGGAGGGACAATCTCCCCCCCCCTTGATGTTCTTCTCCTTCCTCTTCTTCTTTTGCAAGTCTGGATTAGAGAGTAGGCCGAGCAGGGAAGGAAGAGAGGGAAGGGGAGGATTGGGAGGAAGCTGAGTCTTTGGGGCCTCCTTGGATGATGACCCCTTGTTCCTACCAGCAACAAGATCTTTCATGCCTCTCTTTAGGTTCAAGGCCATGTCTTCCTCTTCCTAGGAGCTGCTATCTAGATGAGCTACTACAATGACTGGGGTGCGAATACCTGAGAGTCTGTCAAATTCGTCCTTGGCGTCCGATATGGGAATGACTTGCACTCCTCGGTCCTCTTTCTATTCTTCGAGGTAGAACTGGTCTATCTCCTCCTCGAGTGATAGGCGCGAAGAGGCAGTTTCTTCCCTCAGAGCTACTACTTCAAGGAGAGTGGGGACAAGAGGAATCCCGGAAGGCACGATGTCCTCTCAGTCTAGAAATCCGGGAATGGAGTCGTCTATTCTGCGGAGTCTAGGGTCACCTACCCTAATCACGTGTCCCACTTCTTGGAAAATGTCATAGATGGGCTGGAAGTCCAAAATAGGGTGCACTGCCCTCAGCTGCCTATCCTCACTTACGAACACCTCAACTCTAAGGACTCTGTTGAGGTCGTTGACGTTGACCAAGCTGAGGTAGGGCGCTACGTGTCTTTTATCTGCAAAAACAGCCAAGGAGCAGATAATGGTTAGACTACTAAAACCCATCATCGAAGGAGAACCAAAAAAAAAAAAAAAAGGAGATAGTAAGGCTAAAAGATCTAAATTTCATGCTAAGGGACCTAACCCTAGGGTATCCCACTTGGTTTTCCCTCCAGAGTTGGGCAATGAAGACCATTGTGCCATGCCCTAAAAGCGATCAAGTAGTCGTCCTTCATGCCCTTGTTAAACTTGGGGAGGCATGATACCAGCCTAATAATGGTGGACTGGGACTTGAGGTAATATTTTGTGTCGGCAAGTGAGTGGTACTCATACAGGCGAACAACATCGTGCCATGTGAGTCCCAGGCCCATCTGCTCATTGAGAGCATCTACGTTGCCTAAGACCCTAAATAGGTTAGGAGTGCACTGGTGGGGACACAACATGTGGTTGATTAGATAGTCTTGGGCCACCCTACCCATAGGAAGTGTCATTCCTCCTTCTATGAAAGCGATCATAGGAATGACAACTTCCCCTTCTTTTCTATCTGTGACAATCCGGTTTGGGAGAAAATATCGTAGGGCTACTCCTTGTGGAATGTGGTACTTGGCCCTAAAGCCCTCCATACCGGCCAAAGAATCTATAAGGTGCTTGAACCTACCCATCTAGGTGAACTAAAAGGATGCGAAAGAAATTTTCAAAGGAAAGAAACAAAGAATAGAAGGCCAAGGAGACCAGCCGAGGAGAAAATAACCTAAAAAAGAGGAAACTCACGAGAATGAGTACGTTGGTTGCTTCTGGTACTTCTTAAAGGTTTGAATTTTTCAGAGAAAAAGACTTGGAGACCTTAGAAATTTGGGAAGCTTTGAAGGTTTGAGAGTTATGAATTTCTTGAGAGCTCGAAGATTTGTAAGATGAGGAAAAACGATTTCCCCGGGTGCCTTATATAGAAGGCGGAATTAGGTGGGAGTTATCCGCTCAAATTTCAAGGTGAAATGCCAGCCGCAGGATTTATCTGTCACTATAGGATATAGGAACAGAGCACCGCTTGGAGCATTAAATGAGGCATCGCGGGCTCCGAAGCGTTAGGAGCAGTTACGGGGCACACAAAGCAATGTTTTCACACATGTAAATCAAAGAAATAAATGGTCTTAACTCTTAAAAATCAAAATCCCACATTTTCTCCTCGGATGAGAGGGAAAAAACCGGAGTTTTGAGGGGCTATTGTAGGGATAAAGGCCCAAAATTATATATTGGACCTTGGCCGAGGACGTTGGTTGGTCTGAGGATGAATAAATGGTAGTGAGGGTGTTAAGCTCAGAGTCTCATGAGTTAGTTGCAAATGGAAAGGTTGGGGAAGGTTGTTCGAGGAGGAGTATCTCCTCGGATAAACAAAGCACCTATCAAATGTATATCCTATCGTTCAAAGTGACCTTCCAGGAAATTCCACTGATAGGGACGTGCATTACAAACGTATAGGAGAGATGGGAGCTCAGAAATATCTAAGAGAAAGCTGCTACCACCGTATTGAATGCTCTATAGCTAACTCTTTGGCTGCATTAATGAGGAAGTGATCTCTAAACAGTGTTCGTTAAGCCTTACAGCTGCCCCCAAAGGCTTCAGAAGGGTGTTGATGGGACAAGGATCAACATAAGCAATCTACTGTTCACGTGTAGGGTGAAGTTAAGAAGACAGAGATAGTATAAACTAGAGGGAAGACCCTCAAAGAAGGGGATCGAAAATTTGAGAGAAGAAAGGTCTGTAGTAATCAAACTGTATCTGTAAACATTTTCAATTAATATATACAAGAACTGACTTCCTTGGATTGAGTCAAGAACTGAATTTACTTAGATAAATCCAATCTACTTCTGTTTAAATCTCTTTTAAATCCATCCTAACCGTTATCTCATTCATTATAGCCTAGTTTTCTAATTCACTCTTTAGAAATTCATTGTATTGAACTTATTGGGCCTGGATCCATTTACCTCTTGGGCCAGGGATCAAAATGCAGTCCTTACACTACTAATTTTTCTTTGCTAGTCAAAAGTGCTAGTTGTATCAAAAGTTGTAAACAAAATTTTTAGGTGTCATTTGCATTTCTCTTCGTTCCATAATGCGTACGCAAGTAATGCTTTTATTGGTAAGTTGACGTCTCATAACAAGTCGTGGAAGGTTGATGTCACTTGCCAAGTCATGCTTTGCATTGACACGTTTTACAATTAATGCAAATGTACCATCCTCTACTCTGATAACGACATCTAGCCATAGCATTTAAACAGGGGTCCGGTTAATGTATGTTTTTAGGACATACATTAACAAATTTGTTTTTGAAAAAATTTTATCGGAAACTGAAAAAGTTGTCAAAACTTTTTCAATTCCTGATAAAACTTTTTTCGAAAATGGTATATTATTGTATGCTCTTAGAGTATACGTTAGTAAAATCTTTTAAATAGTATTTAAAAGTTAGTTGTAGATATTTTTTTTGGTTTCTTGAATGAATTAAATTTGTCAATAGACTTGCAATTCAGTAGTGTAATTTGTTTTTTTTATTAGGAAGATTATATATGTTTTAAATTCTCTTTTGTCTTGTTGTAATTTTCTTTTTATTTTTTTTATAACTAAATAGTTGAGAGTGAGAAAATTTAAACTTTTTATATTTCTATTAAAAATAATATACATTATCTATTAAGCAATAATATTCTTGATGTTATTGTATTATTAAATTATTATAAAAAAAAAATTGAGTCCAAAGAAACTGTAAGCGTATCCATAAGTCCTCAACCACCTTCTTTGTAGTCTAGGGACATAAAATCAAAATAAATTTTGAAAGTTCAAAAACGTGTACCAATACACTTTTGAACGTTTAGACCCCCAAAAATTAACTTAACTAACACAAGCAATATGTCAAACAACAAGTGTGCGGAAACTTAACATATGCTATAATGTGAAATAGATTAAATACTATCTAAGCCATAGCAGAATAAAATCCACAGCAGATAATATAAAGGCAAAGATAGAGAGGAAGGAAGATGCAAATACAAAGACAACACACGATGTGTTATCGAAGAGGAAACCGAAGTCCTCGGCGAAAAACCTCTCCGCCGCCCTCCAAGCGGTAATCAATCCACTAGAAAATATAGTTGGGATACAAGGACAGCAATAGACCCTCCAAACCTAATCTACCCAGTGCACCTAAGCCCTCCAAGCTTCTTGCTCCAACGAGGTTGCGCCGAACCTTTTTCTTTTCTAGCTTCCCGGATTCCGCTACTACACCGTAGCATCAACCAATGAAGATTGGCTCCTTCCTAACTGCTTCCCAGAACTCCAAACGACTGTCTCACAGAGATGAGGATGGTGAGAACCAGGTTTGGTATAATGCCTCTCAAGGATTTGACAATGGAGAGGAAGAGAGTGAGGGAATTTGAAGAGACTCTAAGGTATAGATTGTGGGTGAAACAATCTGGTTTTTCTTTAGGGTTTCTCTCTCAAAATTCTCTCTGGAAGCTCTCTTTCAATCGTGGGTTAAAGGGGTATTTATACTAGAGTGGAGAGGAATGTGAAACGTCAGGTTTTTCCAAAACAGGGGTGGCTCGCGGCTTGACCTCGCGGCTTGACCAAGTCGCGAGATCCAGTCGCGAGTTAACCGTATGGCCAGTTGTCCTGTTTTGTCCTGTAGTGCTCCAGCTAGCATGACTGTTCATCTTCCAGCATGCTTGGCACGTGTGCAGCTTCTGGCGGCTTGCAGCCGCGAGTCCACCCGCGAGTCCCAGCCGCGACACTCTGTTTTCTTGCACACTCTTGAGCAATCTTCACTCTATCTCACTCACTACCCTTACAACAAACCCACCTAAATACAGGGTTACTAAATGCTGAATTACAAGCAAATTTGGCACGGAATAAAGCCAATTAGATGGTTGAATAAATTCAACCTTACAATCTCCCCCTTTGGCTATTCCGTGACAAAACCCTAAAACATACTCTAGACTTAACATGTGAGTTGGGAACAGTTGAACAAAACTCACTCACACCTAACTCTAGAAGCTGTGAAGCACTTGAATCATATGAACATAAACTCCTGAAACACAATAATACACCATGATCATTGTAAGCAGAAAATTATAAATGCATATGAAACAGGCAATATGAGATCAAGCAAAGATGGAGTTAATAAACAAACCATGGCTTGATCAACCAAGTGAACACCACAAGGTAGTGATCACAGTGCTCATTCACACTTGGAATGAACACAAGGACATACAAGTTAACAAGCACAAGGCAAGACACTTGTATGCTCAACACTCAACCAATGCATAGCACACAAGGCATATGCATCTAGGAACAATCCTACAAGGGCACAAAGTGACAGTACATAAACCAAAATGCATAACATTTAGATTAAAGTACTGATTTCAACATAACATAAAGGCTGCACAAAGCAAGGTACATACCATAAAGCCTACAAACTATGCATAAAACATTAACCCTAAAAGCTTACAAAAGCACATGGGTACAAAACACACAAAATATCCTGAATAACAGTTTTACAAAACACAATATATCAACTTAAAGAGAAAAATGAAACTGAAAAAAAATAAAGACACTCCCCCTTAGATAATGACGCTCCCCCTTAGGGTAATATCCTCCCCCTCTGATTATGCCTATCACTCCCCCTTTTTGTCATGGAATAGGCTAGTCATCCTCTTCTAGCTTTCTCTGAATTTGATCCAATTGAGTTTGAAGAGAAGTAAACTTCATATCCCATCGGTTGCTTTGATGGTGTAGAGAAGCAGTGAGTCCAGACATCTTTGTATTCAACTCGTGGACAGAGGAGACAATGCGATCAAGTTTCTCATCGAGGGAGAGATTGCTGAACTGAGAGTCACTGTGTGATGCAGAAGTTTCTGGTTTGGCTCTCTTCCGACTATGTCCAACACTTGCATTGTATGTACGCATGTTGATTGGACTCGGTTTGGGGATAGGAGACTCATCAGCCGTTGGATAAATTCCCTTGAGCTTCAAGATCCGTGAAATGAGACTGCAGAAAGGAATGCATATCCGAGGCTCACTTCGAAGAACCGTTTTGCGCAGAACATGAAAGATATGAGCGCAAATGTCGATTTCTTCATCAAAGATTAGATCATGAAGAAACAAAGCACGTCCAAGGTTCATATACCCAGTACTTGATAAAGGGTACAAATTGTGAAACATCACAATTGTAAGCACTCTCAGTTTCGGAGAAAAGGAGGAAACACTGATGGATTTGCCATTGGGTGAGAACTCCAAGTCTTGACCAAGACTTTGTTTGAGAAGCTCCTCATCAGGACATAGATCATCATAGACCGGTGAATGTCGAAAAATGGGTCTGTTGATGTGAAGAATTTCTGCCAGGTATGTAGGAGAGACAGAAAAGCTCCTTTGCCGAACCCAGCACTTAAGTTCATCTCCTTCCACAATGGCGTTAGCATAAAATTCTTTAACCAACTCTTCATACACGATATCCGGATCAGAGAGAAGGTAATTCCAATCCTTGTGAGCAAACCATTTCGGAATGTCAGTGTTATGAAGTGAGGACAGATCCACAGCTCTTTCTAGTAACGGTGTGGCATGAAGAAAGAAATTCTCATATGACTGATAGGATGCATATGATCTGAACTTATTGGGATCGAATCGCTGTGATGAAGAGCGAGTCACTTTCGGGAGAGGTGTGTCTTCATCAACATCAATTACGGGTTCCTTCCCTTTGGAAGAACTCCTTTCACAGTAGCCTTTTTGAATGGAGACATGACCAGTCTGCATTATAAACAAAGGAAATGACAGAACACAATCCAACAGGCTATATCAGCAGTGGGTTAGTGAAAATTTAGGGACAATGAAGAAACCCTAACAGCTGGATGAAAATGGTCAGACAATAACAATGAGAGACACACATGGCCCAAATTGAGCAACACAGAAGAGGGAGGCCAAAAATAAGCACATAATCAGCTGGAAAAGGACCCACATTCAACAATACAGCAATGGATTACCACACAGGATCATAGAGGAACATGATATCAACAGCAGATCAGACAAAGATTAGCTAACCCTAGCTAAGCACATGATGAAGAACACAACCAACAAAATAAACTAGCTCAAAACCAGAAGCACAAGCTACCATAAGCTAAGAAAGGACAACGAGAAACAGTTGAGCTAAAAACCCATCACAAAACCACACTCAAAAGTAAATAATCCAGAGGGAAAACCATGACAGCAAGAAAAATAGAGTGCAAGACAGAAAACCATACCTGGTAGTCGATGATTTTGAGCTGAAATGGGACAAGTATGGGAGATCGAAAATGGAGGCACGGTGACACAGTGTAAGAGCAGATGAGAAAGACAATGAACAGTCACAAAAGATCGAGGGAAAAATAAAAAGTTTAAAAACTGCCCCTGTTTACCCAAAACACGCGATTTTCGCGACTGGAACGAGTCGCCAAAAAGTCGCCAGATTAAGCCGCCAAAACACTGAAGAACAAAATTTTGAAAAATTTTTCTAAGTGTTTTTCGCGACTGGAAGGTCTACCCGCGAGTGAGTCGCGAGCTGAGCCGCGAAAATCTCTGAGTGAACCTCGCAACTGGACCTTCCACTCGCGAACAAATCGCCAAAAATGACCAGCGAGGATGCGACTGAGGCTCGCGACTTGACATACCCGCGACTGAGCCGCCAAAACAGGGCAAAACAGTATTTTTGAAATTTTCAGATTTTTCAAACAAAATACTTTCCAAAAACACCTAAAAACACTCAAAAATCTTTTTGTACTTGAATTAACACAGATTGAGCATGTGAAAACACATTTTATCAAGTACAATCACACAAATGAATATGGCATTTATTGAACATAAACTTGTGTGTTGTGTGTGGATATCAACAATGAGATAGTCCTTTGTCTAATGTGAAGCTTCAATGATCAATTCAACCAAGGCATACACAATTAGCACTAGATCATGTGACCAATCTCAATTATAGAAATATGAATATATGACCTCCCACACATCTTGATAACATAACTTGGAGCTTTTCATTTGACTCCACTAACAAACATAACATTTGATCTTTTTGATCTTTTGAGGCAATCATCTCTCATTGTGAGAGGGATATATAACATTTCTCTTTGAAGAACAGGCCTTTGGCCTTTTTGAATGAAATTTCACTTTTAATATAAGGTCGCTTACCCTTTTTCCTAGTCAAATACTAGAATGTGCGACAGGCTTTTGCAGCTCAATATCTCTTTTCATTTGGAGATTTACATTTGGTGAGCTCTTTTTAGCAAAACAAAAATAAAAAGTGGGAAGATATATAGACACAAGTCTATGCATGTTTCAAGATCAACATGGCCATTCACTAATCATTCATGACAAGTTTGAAGATCTATTTACAACAATCACATAGGTTTTAAGATTTTTCCCACAGTGATAAAAGTGCATGAAAACAAGCAATGCTCGAGAATGCACAAAGCCATTAGCACAAAGGTACAAGGCAAAACAAGTTTTGAGACAAAACTCAACAAAGTCAATCTAGCTTTTTGATTTTCTAAATTTTTATGTGATTTTTGGATTTTTGACACAAGAAACAAAAATGATTGAACAAACATAAAAATAACCAGCAGTATTCACAAAAGGACAAACAAACAAGAAACATGTTGCACAAAACGGCAAAAAAAAATGTGTGCCCCAACACAGACAGATTTATCATATTATAAAAATGTGAAGCACACAACACACAAGAGAGTCAAGGAATTGTACCGACACCAATGGTCTTACGGAGTGATTCAAACCGTGGACCATCGAGAGGCTTGGTGAAGATATCCGCCTTTTGATTGTCGGTGTGTATGAACTCAAGACACACAACTCTTTCCTCTACCAAATCCCGAATGAAATGGTAACGTATCTCTATGTGTTTGGATTTTGAATGCTGAACAGGATTTTTGGAAAGATTGATGGCACTGGTGTTGTCACAGAAGACACACATCGTTTCTTGAGGAATTCCATAGTCATGAAGTAATTTCTTCATCCAAAGAAGCTGAGTGCAGCAACTTCCAGCAGCGATGTATTCTGCTTCTGCAGTAGATAGAGACACTAAATTCTGCTTCTTGCTCATCCACGAGACAAGATTGTTACCAAGATAAAAACAGCCGCCTGAAGTGCTTTTCCGATCGTCTACACTGCCAGCCCAGTCAGCATCTGAATACCCAGCAAGACACGCATTTGAGTCTTTTGAATACCACAGACCATAGTTTGCAGTACCGTTCACATATCGAATGATTCGCTTAGCAGCAGTCAGATGAGATTCCTTCGGATTAGCTTGGTACCTGGCACAAACACCCACACTGAAAGCAATGTCCGGTCTACTTGCTGTAAGGTAGAACAAACTTCCTATGATGCTCCTATACAATGTAGGACTTACTTCAACTCCTGATGAATCCACATTCAGTTTAGTGGAAGAGCTCATGGGAGTGGAGGCATGTTTTTTGGAGTCTAGGCCAAACTTCTTGACAATATTTCTGGCATACTTCTCTTGAGATACAAATATACCCTCCTTCTGTTGTTTGACTTGAAGACCCAAAAAGAATGTGAGCTCCCCCACCATGCTCATCTCAAACTCCTTCTTCATCTCCTCAGAAAATTCAGTAGCACGATCTTCAATAGTTGCTCCAAACACTATGTCATCAACATAGACTTGTGCCACAAGGAGATAATCTTCATCATTTTTGACAAACAGAGTTCGATCGGCGTACCCTCTCTTGAAACCTCTATCTAGAAGATAATGTGTAAGACGATCGTACCAGGCTCTAGGCGCTTGTTTTAAACCATAAAGTGCTTTCTTCAATCTTAATACATGATCTGGAAAATGAGGATCCTCAAATCCTTTTGGTTGCTCAACAAAAACCTCTTCATTTAGATATCCATTCAGAAAAGCACACTTAACATCCATTTGATAAAGTTTGAAATTCAAAGTGCACGCAATGGACATGAGGATTCGAATGGATTCGAGTCTTGCCACCGGAGCAAATGATTCATCAAAATCCACCCCTTCTACTTGTGTGTATCCTTGAGCCACTAACCGAGACTTGTTTCGAATTATCTCTCCATCTTCATCAGTTTTGTTTTTAAAAATCCACTTTGTGCCTATAACATGAACGTTCTCAGGCCGTGGAGCAAGTTCCCACACATCATTCCTCACAAACTGATTCAGCTCTTCATGCATTGACTCCACCCAATTCTCATCTTGAAGAGCCTCTTCAACCCTTTTTGGTTCAAACTGTGCAAGATAACAGTGATATGTAACATGATTGGCTAGCAGAATATTTCCTTTCCTGAGGCGAAGACCGTCATCAAGTGATCCTATGATATTACTTTCCGGATGATTCTTGATAATTCTTGAAGATGGCCTTTTTGAGGTGGAAACTTCATCACTACGAGAGATAGGAGGATGAACTTCTGGAGGAGTAAGAGGACTTGAAGTTCTAGACATCGATCTCGTTTCCTTTCTTGGGTTGATGGGAGTCGATTCTACTTCTGGTATAGGTTCTTCACCTTCTATATCCAAAGCTTCTACCTCAACATCAGGCTCTTCGGTGCTTGGCCCTTCTACATCATCAATCATTTCCACCTTAGGTAAGGCATCATCAATCTTGACATTTATGGATTCCATCACAGTCTTTGTTCTCTTGTTAAACACTCTATACGCTCGACTTGTAGTAGAGTAGCCAAGAAAAATACCCTCATCACTTCCTGCCTCAAACTTCCCAAGATTCTCTCGATCATTTAAGATATAACATTTACTTCCAAATACCCGGAAATACTTCACTTTAGGCTTCTTCCCATTCCATATCTCATATGCAGTCTTCTTTGTACCAACTCGAAAGAAAATCCTATTGCCAATGTGACACGAGGTGTTGACAGCTTCTCCCCAAATTTTTTGAGGTATTTGCTTGTTAAGCAACATGACTCTTGCCATCTCCTGAATCACACGATTTTTTCTCTCTACCACTCCATTTTGTTGTGGAGTTTTGGGAGCTGAAAACTCTCTTTTAATACCATTCTTCTCACAGAAGGACTCGAATCTTGCATTCTCAAATTTTCTCCCATGATCACTTCTAACTTTGGCTATTGGAATCCCCTTTTCATTTTGTAGTTTCTTGCACAGAATCTCCAGCCTCTCACAAGCTTCTGATTTTTCTCTAAGGAATTCAACCCAAGTGTATCTTGAGTAGTCATCCACAATGACCATAATGTATCTTTTTCCCCCTAGGCTTTCAGTTCTGGTGGGCCCCATCAGATCAACATGAAGTAACTCCAAACAACGAGAGGTGGCTATCACATTTACCTTGTGATGACTTGCCTTAGTTTGCTTCCCCATTTGACATGCACCACAAATGGTCTTCTTTACTTTTCCAAACTTAGGAAGTCCCTCGACTGCTTCAAGTTTGGAGACTTTTGCTACTTGTTTGAAGTTGGCATGCCCAAATCTGTGATGCCACAGCTCCAACATATCCACCCGAGCACTTCTACACGATATTGGTGCCGTGGGAACTATTCCATAACAATTATCCGTAGTCCGATTTCCTTCCAAAACCTGAATCCCCTCTTCATTGATGATCAAACATCCTTTCTTGGAGAATTGTACCAGGAAATCGTCATCACAAATTTGAGTGATGCTCAGCAAATTCGCCTTCAGCCCTTTTATGAACAGCACATCTTTCAACAGAGGAAAACCGGGTATCTCAATGGTTCCTTTGCCTAGGACTTGAGCATGGCTTCCATCCCTAAAGGTCACATAGTCACCTACCTTTTCTTTGAGTGACTTAAACAGTGACTTATCCCCTGTCATATGGCGAGAACACCCACTGTCAAGATACCACAAACATGCATTAAACACCTTTAATGAGGTATGCACAAATAGGTTCACATGTGACAGACATTCTTGACCTTCAAACACAAACTCATCATCAGGTTTCATGCTACTTTTAGATTGATTTTTCATTTTCAGATTCTCAATCATCTCACACAACATTCTATTCTTTCTTTTATATTTCTTAATCAATGATTTTGATTCAGATATGCTACTGTGTAAAACAAGATTCTGATTCTCAAGATATTCCAGCATGTGAACAAAAACTCTAGCATGTTTCTTAGTTTTTAATAACTCTACAAGATCATCAGTAAGACACCTTTCAGACATATGCATAGAGACATTTTCACAAACACTTGAGCTACAATTCAGCATGGTATAAACGAAAACAACAACCACAACTCAGGGGTCTAGGATCACACTTAGGTAATAAAACCAACAGCAGTGTACCCGCTCTGATACCAATTGAAAGTTCAAAAACGTGTACCAATACACTTTTGAACGTTTAGACCCCCAAAAATTAACTTAACTAACACAAGCAATATGTCAAACAACAAGTGTGCGGAAACTTAACATATGCTATAATGTGAAATAGATTAAATACTATCTAAGCCATAGCAGAATAAAATCCACAGCAGATAATATAAAGGCAAAGATAGAGAGGAAGGAAGATGCAAACACAAAGACAACACACGATGTGTTATCGAAGAGGAAACCGAAGTCCTCGGCGAAAAACCTCTCCGCCGCCCTCCAAGCGGTAATCAATCCACTAGAAAATACAGTTGGGATACAAGGACAGCAATAGACCCTCCAAGCCTAATCTACCCAGTGCACCTAAGCCCTCCAAGCTTCTTGCTCCAACGAGGTTGCGCCGAACCTTTTTCTTTTCTAGCTTCCCGGATTCCGCTACTACACCGTAGCATCAACCAATGAAGATTGGCTCCTTCCTAACTGCTTCCCAGAACTCCAAACGACTGTCTCACAGAGATGAGGATGGTGAGAACCAGGTTTGGTATAATGCCTCTCAAGGATTTGACAATGGAGAGGAAGAGAGTGAGGGAATTTGAAGAGACTCTAAGGTATAGATTGTGGGTGAAACAATCTGGTTTTTCTTTAGGGTTTCTCTCTCAAAATTCTCTCTGGAAGCTCTCTTTCAATCGTGGGTTAAAGGGGTATTTATACTAGAGTGGAGAGGAATGTGAAACGTCAGGTTTTTCCAAAACAGGGGTGGCTCGCGGCTTGACCTCGCGGCTTGACCAAGTCGCGAGATCCAGTCGCGAGTTAACCGTATGGCCAGTTGTCCTGTTTTGTCCTGTAGTGCTCCAGCTAGCATGACTGTTCATCTTCCAGCATGCTTGGCACGTGTGCAGCTTCTGGCGGCTTGCAGCCGCGAGTCCACCCGCGAGTCCCAGCCGCGACACTCTGTTTTCTTGCACACTCTTGAGCAATCTTCACTCTATCTCACTCACTACCCTTACAACAAACCCACCTAAATACAGGGTTACTAAATGCTGAATTACAAGCAAATTTGGCACGGAATAAAGCCAATTAGATGGTTGAATAAATTCAACCTTACAAATTTGAAAGGAAAAAAAAAAGTTATGCAAACTTTTACAGCAACATATTGTCTTGTTACAACACCCCCCCCCCCTCCCCCCCCAAAAGAAAAAAACCCAAGATCAATTTAATTTTCTTCCATAATAAAAATAATTTAAATTAAATTAATAACCTGCTTCAATATGGATCTATGTTAGGTACCAATAACTTCATGATAATTACTTTTATCTTCACACTAAAACACCAATAAATTTTTTAATATAAACAGGATTTAATTAAAATACAAATATTTTATTCAATTACAAAAGTTTTTATCAATTGAACTAACTGAAATCCAAGTCTAATTATTAACTTAAATTTTATTTAAAAACTAGCACCAATAAAGCCTTGCCCCCCTTCTTGGTTGTCTAGGAACATGTAAAATCAAAATTATAAATGAAAAAATGTAAATGTCATGCAAACTTTCACATCCATGCATGTCTCGTCATGTTTTGATCGAGAAAAGACAACGTTAACATTAAAGTTTTTTTTAATGATTGCATATGAACCTCGCATAGTCGAGCGACAAAATTTTATATAGATTCATTATTTTTGTTTGGTATGAAGTTGGAGTCATTACCACACGAATAGAAGGAATTGCATGTTCTTTCTCAAAAAAGAAAAAAGAAAAAAATGGAATTGCATGTTAATGACTCCTTGCAACTTGACAGATACTTTTATCTTATATAGATTCATTATTGCTTTTTTAATGTTGGATCATGATCTTTTCAAATTTTTGGACAGATTTTAATAAGAATAAATTACATCATCCTCTGTTAAGGTTAATATAAACACAACAGTTAAGTCTATAGTTTCTGAAATTGCTATTAAACGTAATGACATATTTCGCTTTTTTTTTTTTTCAAAGAAAAATTAGCACTCAAACTATGAATAAAATGACACTTTTTTTTTTTTTTCATAAAATATGTGGATGCATGACATCTCGTCCTAAAGTATATAAAAATTTATAAAAATCTCTTTTTTAAGAAAATGAAATATTACATTAATGTACACTTAACTTGCATTTGTACACTTTCTCAAAAAAAAAACTTGCATTTGTACAAGCCTCAAGGATAGATAGAGTGTTAATTCATTAAACTTCTAAAGAGATTAATTGATGTAATTTATTATTATTATTAACTATCATATGGATAACTCCAAAGAAGAATAAGAAGCTAAAAAGGAGTTAAATGCACATAAGAAAGTTTCATTCTAATATTATAACTCACGGTTTCTCTCTGCCTAAGAAGCTAGTGCCTTGGTCTAACTTCTTTGGCTTTGTAGAATTGGAGTGTCACTTCATTGGAGGTGTGGATTGTATCCTTGGGATAGTAAGGCTATCTCTAGGTTTGTTGGGTTCTCTTTCAGGGGATTGGAAAACAGTTTGTGGGGTAAGTGATCATGGATGAGCTAGCAAACTCTTGGAACCGCCTTACCCTCTCCGAGAGAGAAGGGCCAGGGTGTAGTCTCACTCACGAGGAAACTGTTAAGGAATTCTCCATCGCTGCGAAATTCTTGACAAGGAGAGCTCTCAATGTGGATGTAATAGCTAAAACTTTTACACCATTGTGGAGAGCTAGGAGTGGTTTCAAGATTCAGAAGTTTGAGGACCATAAAATTTTATTCACCTTTGATAACGAAGAGGATGTGGAAAGAATTCTTAGTAGCGAACCATGGAGTTTTGATAAACACCTGGTAGTAATGGAGCGTTATGAAGGTGATAAACCTTTGAATGAGATCAGGTTCGAGAGGACGATCTTATGGGTGCAAGTGCATGGACTTCCTGTCAAGTACATGAGTGTGGAAGCGGGGATAAAAATATGTGAGGTTATAGGTCAGGTGTCTCGGCCAAAGGAAAATAGGGTGTTTGATGCTGGTCACTTCATCCGTCTACAGGTATCCATTGATTTATCACTACCATTGTGTCGGGGTCGCCTTATAGCACTGCATGATGGAAAAGAGATTTGGGTGTCCTTCAAATATGAAAGATTGCCCAATATTTGCTATTGGTGTGGCCGGTTAACTCATGACGATCGAGATTGCGATCTCTGGATTGAGAGTGAAGGGACTCTGAGCATTGATCAAAGGGAGTTTGGTCCACAGCTGAGAGCTCCACCGTTTATTCCATCAAAGAGGAATGTTATTAAGGTTCCTGGGTATTATGCTGAAAAAAAGAGAGGAAGCACGACCACCATGGCAGGCCAAGCTTCAGGCAAGCCGCCACAGCAGGGGAGGGGAAGAGGGCTGGAACGTGCGTGCAGTGAGGATGAACGTTACGTGGGAGACATTAATTCACCATTAAAGTGCAACGGATTCTCTGGAGTAAACACCTCGGCTGAAACTGAAAATCAGAAATCATGTCCAGTTAATTCCGTGATTAAAGGAGCATTTAAGGGACCTAATGAAGTCCAGCCGGTGCAGAATGATATTGATGATGATTTCGCTGAAGAGTTATGTTTGGAAAAGGAGTGTGACTCAGCAGCTGAAGTAATAAAGGACTCTAGCTCACGTGAATTTTTTAAAGACACCAACCAGCAACTAAGAACTTCACGTGCTGATCAGGATTCATCTAGGGCTTCACCATCAATTGTGAAAGCACGCAGCCCTCATTGCTGGACACGAAAGAACAGACCGACTAGCTCAGTGGGGCCAATTACAGAGCAGAAAGTCTCAGGGCAAAAAAGAACAAATGTTGAAGCAGAATGTCAGTTTGAAGTGCCCTCGAAACGCATTCAAGTATCGAATATTGATGAGCAATCAACTTCTTTATTGGTGGAGGCTGATAGTCAGCCCCGCCAACAACAATGAGTTGCCTAGTATGGAACTGTCGTGGGCTTGGGAACCTACGTACAGGAAGAGAGCTCGTGGAATTAATTCGGGCAAAAGATCCCTCTGTAGTGTTTTTCGCCGAAACACTTACAGACGAAGCAAGGCTAGAGTTCATTCAAAATAGTATCAATTTTGATCATCGATGGGTAGTTCCAAAAGTGGGGCGCAGTGGTGGTCTGGTTCTCTACTGGAGATCATCAATTAATTTGACTATAGAAGGATCAGATAAAAATTTTATTCATGCTGTTATTGACAAAGGTTTGGAAAGTGAATGGTTTTTTACAGGATTTTATGGTGAACCTGAAACAGGAAGACGGTATGAAGCTTGGGAGAAACTTAGGAGATTGAATTCAAGTCCAGAGAGGCCATGGTTGTGTTGTGGCGATTTCAATGAAATAGTTTGTCAAGATGAAAAGTTGGGAGGAGCAATTCGGTCCCATAACCAGATGCAACAGTTCAGAGATGTGATTGATGAGTGCGGTTTTATGGATTTGGGCTTTGTGGGTCCAAAATATACTTGGAGTAGACATTTCGAGAATGGTAATTCAATATGGGAAAGATTAGATAGATGTTTGGCAACTAACAGCTGGTTTTTGAGGTTTCCGGGAACAAAAGTATATCATCTCAGATGTGACTTTTCAGATCATATCCCTCTCCATATTGTTTTTTCAGGAATTGATCCTCCTTCCCGGAAAAAATTGTTTCGATTTGAAGAAATGTGGCTGTCACACATGGGATGTGAAGAGGTGGTGCAGGCTGCATGGACTAGTGTTGGTGATTTCGGGTTCGAAGGATCTATTCTAGCAAAGGTTGAAAAATGTGGAAAAGATTTGTGTTGGTGGAATAAAAATGTCTTTGGTAGTGTGAGGAAGGATTTGGACCGATTGAAGAAAAACTTAGCAAAGGCCGAAGTTGAAGCTATGGCTAGTGGCAACAACAATCACGTGAGGCAGTTAAAAAGGGAGATTGAGGTGCTGTTGGAGAGAGAAGCCATTATGTGGGCCCAAAGATCAAGGGTACTATGGGCAAGGCAAGGGGATAGAAATACCAAATATTTCCATAGTTGTGCTACAAGGAGATATAGGAAAAATCTGATTGAAGGAATTAGAGATGAGGAGGATAGATGGAGAGACCAACCGACTGATATCGCCACAATTCTGGTAAATTATTTCCAGAATCTTTTTACCTCAAATGAGCACACTATGCCCCAACATGTATTATCATGTGTAAACCCTATCATTGATGATGAGATGAATGCCGCCCTAAGCCAAGAATTTGATGAGAAAGAAGTGGAGGAAGCTCTACACCAAATGGCACCACTTAAAGCTCCTGGGCCCGATGGAATGCCACCCCTTTTTTACCAGCATTTTTGGAGCACAGTAAGGGAGGATGTCACCTCCTCCATCCTGGCATGGTTGAATTCAGGTACTCTACCATCCCCCCTCAACCATACGTTTATCACTCTCATACCCAAAATAAATAAGCCTGAATATGCTCATCAATTCCGCCCTATTAGTCTTTGTAATGTACTTTACAAAGTATATTCAAAAGTATTGGCCAACCGTTTGAAAAAATTATTACCATCTATTATCACTGAACACCAATCAGCTTTTACAAAAGATAGATTAATTTCTGATAATATCCTTGTTGCATTTGAGACCCTTCATAGCTTGCAAAATTTCAAGTCTAGTACTCATGGTTTTATGGCTATTAAATTGGATATGAGTAAGGCTTACGATCGGGTTGATTGGAATTTTTTGGAAAAACTGATGAGACAAATGGGTTTTAATGAAAGGTGGATTCAACTGATAATGGGGTGTGTTAAAACTGTTTCATATTCGGTTTTGGTCAATGGAGAGCCTTGTGGTATGATCCAGCCTACTCGTGGGATAAGACAAGGCGATCCTCTATCACCTTTTCTTTTCTTGCTTTGTACTGAAGGCCTAAATGGGCTAATCAAGAAAGCAGAAAATAATGGAGAAATACACGGTTTTTCACTGTGTAGGAGAGGGCCCAAACTAACCCATCTGCTTTTTGCAGATGATAGTCTTCTTTTTTGCAGGGCAACTATAGAAGAATGTGAAAAGGTGTTGGAGGTCTTGAATATGTATGAGGAGGCATCGGGGCAAAAAGTCAATAAAAACAAAACGGCATTATTTTTTAGCAAATGTACTCCAAGTGATGTGAGGCATGAAATAAAGGTGGCTTTTGGTGTTCCGGAGATCATGCAATATGAGAGGTATTTGGGGCTACCTTCCTTTGTGGGTAAAAGGAAAAAAGCAAGTTTCAACTACATCAAAGAAAAAATATGGAGGAAGTTACAAGGGTGGGAAGGTAAATTGCTCTCGCAAGCAGGTAGGGAGGTGCTACTAAAATCAATCATACAAGCTATCCCCACCTACACAATGGGTTGTTTTAAATTACCCATTGGATTGTGTCATGAAATTGAAGCTCTAATTAAAAAATTTTGGTGGGGGCAACGTGGTGATCATAGAAAGATTCATTGGGTGAAGTGGGAGGAAATGACAAAATCCAAATCAGTGGGTGGAATGGGCTTCCGAGATCTAACCATGTACAATGACTCACTACTAGCAAAGCAAGCATGGCGACTTTTGCACAATAAAACTTCTCTTTTCTACAAGGTCTTCAAGGCCCGCTTTTTCCCAAATACTACAATCATGGAAGCTGTTGACTCAAGAATGGGTTCGTATGCATGGAAGAGTATTCTTAGAGGAAGGGATGTTATTCAAAGGGGAGCTACATGGAGGGTTGGAAATGGGGAGAAAATCAACATATGGCAGCAAAGGTGGCTGCCAAGGAAACATCCTCCATATCTACCTATTTGCCCTATACAGGACTTTGAAAACTCCTCGGTGTCTTGCTTGATTGATCAATCTACGCGGCAATGGAAGGCAGACTTGGTGGATGGGCTATTCAATGAAGAAGATGCTGAGCTAGTTAAGTCAATTCCACTGAGCCAAGGTGAAGTAGAGGATGTCCTGTTCTGGCCGTACACAAAGAATGGAGTTTATACATGCAAATCCGGCTACCGTTTCCTCAAGGAAGAAGCTGAAAGGGAAGTCACAAATCAGGTTCCACCTCTTCGAGATAAAAATATGTGGAAAGAAATCTGGTCGATGCAAGTTCCGCAGAAGGTAAAAATGTTTATATGGAGGGCCTGTCGAAATGCAATGCCGACAAAACACGCGTTGATGAGGCGCACCATCACTGAAGACTCCACATGTGAACGATGCCAAACTGATGTCGAAGACCCTCTTCATGCATTATGGACTTGCACCAAGCTCGATGTCGTCTGGAATGACCACGCAGAATGGGATTTCAGAAACTCTACTGGTTTTCTGGACTTCAAACAACTGGTTTCTTGGGTAATCACGGAAGGGAAGAACTTGAATCTTTTTGCACTCACGGCTTGGTCAGTTTGGAACCAACGGAACCGGGCTCGGATACAACAACCTGCCACTGATCTTCAGCAGATAGCAGTTGCTGCAAAATCCAGGCTGGATGATTTTCACAGGTCAATACAGAGGCGGGATTCTCAGGGACGACGGGCTACTCATACAGCCCAAAGCCACTGGCGTCCTCCTCCAAGGGAAGTGGTTAAAGTAAATTTTGATGGGGCGACTTGTTCACAGGAGAAAACGTCTGGAGTCGGAGTGGTTGTTCGAGACATGAACGGTTTGGTTCTAGCTTCATGTGCGAAGAGAATACATCAATCCGTTAAGGCAGTGGAGATAGAGGCTATGGCAGCTGCTACGGCTCTAACATTTGCAAAAGATCTTGGCTTTCAGCGCCTTATACTGGAGGGTGACTCACTGGAAGTGATACAAGCACTATTGGAAAGAACAGAGACATTAACCCCTACAGGTTTACTGCTTGAGGATGTCAGAAGTTTGTCCCAAAATTTTGATTTATTGCTATATTCTCATACAAAAAGAGATGGCAATGCTGTAGCTCATAGTCTGGCAAAATATGCTCTACGCATACCAAATTTTTTAGCTTGGATGGAGGATGTTCCAACGCACATTCAATCTATTGTACAAGCTGATTTGGCTTTTGTTCATTAATAAAGTTTCAGCTATTTTCCCCCTCAAAAAAAAAAAAAAAAAAAAAAAGCTAAAAAGGAGTTTTTAAGGCCAAAATGGGCATTTGCCCTTTTTGCCAAAACTTTCCAGTAAAATGCCCCATTGTCTGAAACTATTTAATTAGGGAAATGTCCGTGTTTTGAAACTCAATTTTCTAAAAATTGAGTTTAAATTTAAAATTCGATTTTTGGACAATCGAGTTATAGTGAATTGAAAATTAAAAAAAAAATAAAAATTGTGGAACTCGAGTTTATGGAACTCGAGTTCCTTGAAAATATTCAAGTGGAACTCGAGTTCCAGGAATTTTTTTTCTAAGTTCAATTTCACTATAACTCAATTGTCCAAAAATTGAGTTTCAAAACAGGGGCATATTCCTAAATAGTTTCAGATAGAGGGCATTTTGCTGGAAAGTTTGTAAGAAAGGGATAAAACCCCATTTTGGTTGAGTTTTTGATGTTGGTAAAGTGATGCAATAATGACATTCAATAACAAATATCTTTTTATTTTTTCAAGTTTACTATATATTTTTATTTTGGTTCATGAATGCCGTGAGAGTGCAAATTTCCCCCTTTTTTTTTTTTTTTTTTTTTTTTTTTTAATTTTGATTCGACAAGGCAACGTTTATTTATATTAGAGCTTTTTTTATATAGAAAATTTTATTTATTAGAACTGGTAATACAAAAAAGGAGCAGTCATTTATTATTGGCCATTATGAAGTTTATGGGGCCAGCATGCATTTAGTTTGTTCACAAAGACATAATTAGTTTCGTAGTAAGAAAGATGGCACCACAAATACGACAAATTAACCAATCGATCCTTTTTGTCATTGGCTATATTTTTGGATGATTATGATCCTTACGGCTAGCATTAATGCAGTGCGTTCACCAAAGGTTGTCAATCTTAGATATACATGGCAAAATGGGTGGGTCGGGTCGGTTTCAAGTCAGATCAATTAGGTTGCGGGTTAAAAATGAGTCATTTTAAGCGGGTTAAAAATTAGTTCAGGTCAATTTGGTTGCAGATCAGGTCAGGTTGACCCGTATTTTTCACATGATTTTTTTTTTTATAAATTTTTATAAAGAAAACGACATGTATTTGCCATTTGGAAAGTCATGTAACAAATTACTTGATGAAAATGCATTATTTTGAATTCACCACTTATATCAAGAATAAACTCAGTTAAACTTATTAATACTTATTTAATAATTTTAAAATTATACAAATCCTAATATTGCTATCTAAAACAAAATAAAACAAAAATAAGTAAAACAAATACACAAGTTTTATTTCTACACAATATCAACATCCCAAAATAAAAATAAAAAATAAAAAAATTTACAAATGACTTATTGGATAACTCATTTGACAAAGAATAAAAACATATAAGAAATTTACAATCTTGAAAATTAATTTTATAATCTATTATCAATTGTGGTTGGCATTCTATTTCAATTTGAGATATACATTAAAGTTTGATTGTTTACTTATTTATACATGGTCTCTTTTATGAATATCATATCATTGTTAATCAACATACACTCTAGGAAATATCATAATTTATTTTGAAAACCCGTTTATTTTGGACATAAATTGTTAAAAAATAGGTCTAAGCATTCGTAATTTATGCTAATTTGATACTTTGGCTTCACTATTTTCACACTTGTGAATATTTTTCACATATGTCTACAATTTTAAATCTATGTTTTTAACTCTACTATAACCAGATTATCTTGGCATGTACTTTGTTATTTAATATCTAAAAATTTTTACTCATTACAAAATGCTCAAACATTTATCTTTCAATTAATTTGCATGCAGTTATATAAATGTCACAATTGTTTCCTTAAAACTTACAATAAATAATTAAACCAATATTATCTTAATTTTACTATTTTTTTTACCCCAAAAAAAAAAGTTTCAAAAAACTGGTTCTGGTTCTGGTTCGGGTTCGGGTCGGGTCGCGGGTTAGGTTGGGTTGGCCTGCAAAAAACACGGGCTGGGTCACGGGTCAACCTGTTTGCTTCAGGTAAAAAAAAATCAGGTTTGGGTCAGGTTGGGTCAGAAAATTTTGACCTGTTTTGCCATGTCTAATCTTAGATATAGTAGTTAATGTTCTCCCTCATTGGTGACCATCATTTATTCTTGGCCGATTACCATCCTTGAGTGGCCATCATTCATGTACTCGTTTCACACCTACTGACTTTAGTTGGCAGCATATCGCTTGCAATTTTAGAAAAGTTTGGGTTAAAGTTTACTAATAATATATTACTTAATAATTTTTTTATTAAAAACTTTGTTTTTGGATTATAGGGTGGGTTAATGCATTTAGGAGCTTAAAGCAAAAACTAAAATTGAGACCTTTTATATATATATATGACTTAAAAAAATTAAATATTACTTAAACTCTATTGTTTTTTTAAATGCAAAATTATTACTAATTAACATGAACCATGTAGAAATTTTTTTTGATATCTCATCTATTTTAACTCCGATTTTGGTTTGTAAACTATCATTTCAAAAGGAGAAATATGCCCTACAAGTTGAACCAAAATTCAACTCGATCCGAGGATTAGATCAAAAAGTCAACTTTTTGACCATATTTTACTTTGTGACCCTTTGATCTACTATTCAAGCATGTTGTACTTATTTTCTATCCCTTTTGGCTTTAAGACTTGCAATTTTGCACTTTCTCTCAATTCTTGGATTTTTGGCATTTGTTTTGATGCATGAATCGAGGCTGGACAAAATACAGTATCAACACGAATTTCACTTCAACACAATATCAACATCCCAAAAAATAAAACAAAATTACAAATGCCTATTCACTAAAGATAGTCAAACTTGAATTGATTGGTGAAGGTTCTCCAGCTACCATCATTTATTCACGGCTGATTATTGCCCTTGGGTGGCCGCCCAAATGCCCTATCTTTATTTCTTTCGCTTTCTATCCTTTCGTTTCTTCATTTCACACCCCAATACAACAAAGACTACCAGCCTGGAATTTTCATCCCATATTTGTCTCAAATTTGATATCCCTAATTTATTTTGGTTTGGATTGGTTTTTTTTTTTTTTTTTTTTTTTTGGTGGGAAAGAATGTTTATTATATATATATAAAAAAAAACATCTCTAACATTTTTCTTTTAATCTATAGAAATATGTACTTTTTGCCCACTAAAAAATGGTATTTATTGTCCACAGAAAAGTGATTCTAATATTAAGTTAAAATCTAAAGAGAAAATAAACTAGATATAGAAAAATTACACTTAATATTTAGAAACTAGTTTTAGGACTTTTTTTTTAAAAAAAAAATTATAAAATATGAATTAAGAAGATTGAGTTTCAAATCATTCAACAATATTGTGGAAAACATGAATATTTTTACAACAAAATGTGTATTATATATAGGTCTTCAAAAAAACAGTTATTACAAATGATATTGTAGTTGTAAAGTATTTGCACATTGTGCATGACATTATTGTCTAGTATTTCGTAATGGTGTATGTTGTCCACTGATATATAAGATTAATCTAACCATAGAATTTTGGGGGTTATAATTAAACTAAATGGTAAAATTTCTTATTACAAAATAAGAGATTTAGAGTTTATATCCCTCCTACACCAAAAACTAATTGACGTCTTGGCTTAAAGATATAAAACAATCGTCACGTAGTGGATAGCATAAATTATAAATCTATCATATACATAAATAAAGTATGAAAGCTAGTTGTAGTGCTTCAAATGGCTTAGGGTCTCTTTGGTTGTGTTATTTAAAAAACATAACACGTATTTCCAGAACACTTTTTTACCTACATATACTTCCACAACACTTGAACAACGTTACTAGAACGATATTACCAAACGGGCCCTTAAAGTGTAAGCAATAATAAGTGTTGTACACTGACATCTAAAATTAACTTCACCAAAGAACTCACCAAAGTTTGAAAGCTAGCTATTGCAAAGTTTAAACATTCGTAGATTACGAAATGCCTACCCCTTCTTGGTTCTCTATTACGCTAGCTCGGATTTGAAACTCACTTGGGGGAGGAGGAAGTGGGAGTCTCACAAGAAAATGATCTATGGTCTATTAGGGATGAGTCAAAATTTTAGGGGGAAAAATAAAAAAGAAGAAGATTAATTTGAAGTAAAATTAATCCAACATATTAATGGACATTAATAAAGAGTTGGATTGGGCATTTTTGGGCAGGTTTAGGCCCTTGTTGGTTTGATATATGGATTTCTTAAGTTTTAAGAGTTTAGAATGATTGATAAACCATGAATACAAACTTATCTAGATATAGATCTTAGAATCTATAGGCACTACAAGAAACAAGGGCTATAGCCACGTTTCGAAAAGGCAGCTACAGACCCTAAAAACGTAGCTATAGGCTATAATCACATTTTCTATCGCCGCATTTACAAATGCAGCTTATACTGCGCGGCAATAGCCCTTGTAGGTCTATAGCCACGTTTTTTTAACTGCAGTTACAGGTCTGACCCTATAGCTACGTTTTGTATAGACTTGCTTTGGGTTGCGTTTAAAATGTGGCTATAGGCTTAATCCTATAGCTGTGTTTTTTGCAACACAGTTATAGGCTCTATATTCTTTAGCTGTGTTTTTTAAAACGTGGCTATAGAACTCCCCAAGGGCTGCATTTAGAAACGCTGCTAAAGCCCCCTACATTGGGTTTGTCTATACTACGTTTTTAAAAACGCAGCTATAGGTGTTTTTTTCTTTTTTTTCTTACTAAATCTGCAATTCCTGCCCAAATAATTTACACTATGTTCCCAGCCAATGATCATCTACAAGCACTCAACAAAAGCTCTACATAAACAGTTCCCAACCAATTGCCAATAAACAAAACAAGTTCATTGCCATGAGATTTCATTGCCCAAATAATTTACATAAACAGATAATTTCATTGCCAAAACCAAATAAGTTCCCAACAAACTGTTTTTACATCACAAAATGCATATCCCTCAAGGATTTTTTACATCACAAAAAATTGTCAGCAAGCATCATGGTACTTGATTAGCCAGTTTCTAGCAAGCATCATGGGACTTGATCAATCAGTCCAATGTCCATAGCTACAGCCAATTACCTGTGAGAATGAGAACACTGGAAATTGGGTTGAATTGGGCTCGTAAAAATCCCTAGGGTTTGACTAGGACAAAAAGCAAGATTAAATATATTCATTCTTCATTATGTGGACCAAGCTTACACAATTGAGAATGAGTCAGCAAAGGAAACCCCTGAATATATTGCCCATATACAGCCTTCAAATACCTCCATCATTATTACAAATAAGAGTGGCGACAGCGAGTCACCATGTCATCGGCCCCATAAACTATTAAAAAATCCAAAAGGACTCCCATTTACCAAAATAGAGAATATAGCTGTGGAAATACCAAAAAAAAAAAAAACCATTTTCTCCACTGCTCCTTAAAACCATATTTCTCCAACGTGTAAAAGAAGCTTGCAATTGACGTGCTTATTCAATTTCAAAAAAAAATTATAAGTATTTCAACTATTTGTCAAAGGCCTTGTAGCTGAATTGGCACCTCCCCATGTACATAGTGCTTGGGGGTCTAGGGGGGAAAGGGTTCGAGCTGCGGGGTTAGCAGCATGTTGTAATTATTTCTCAAAAAAAAAAAAAAAAAACTATTTTAATGCCCACGCTACTAAGATTGGCTGGTTATTCAATTTAATTATAGTAGTTTGCTTTTAAAAATTATCAAAAACATAAATAACAGAAATTGGGGGAAAACAACAGAGATTCAGTCATCAAAACAAACATAATAGATGCTAGCCACATGAGTAATAACCAACGAACAATTGTGCGTGTGTACTTTGTGTGTATGAAATAAACGCCACTCATTAGTAAAAAGGGCTTTCTATATTTCAAATTCCTATTAAACAACAATAGATGGGTAATCTTAAGAATAACATTTTGTTAAAAGTCTTGTAGTTCAGTGGTATTTCCTAATTTTTCAATAAATGAGAACTTGAGTTCAAATCTCCCATTCGGCCTACCCCACTTATTGTAAGCAAAAAAATTAAAAATTTCATCTACATTTCTCGTAAACAAAGCATAGATTAAAAAAAAAAAAAAATCCGGTTATAACACTTGTTGAACTTGGAAAGTGGGTCTACCCCTAGATTTGGAAAAATGCCTTGGTATACTATTCAAAAGAGATGATACAGAGTTCAAATTATTTCAAATACATCAGGCTCCTTGAAAGAGCTAAGGTAAAGAAAAGTGATTGCTAAGAAAAGCATATCTTTTCTACCCACTCAGCCAAACGTGAGGAAAGAATCATTTTTTTTTTTTCCTTCTTTACTTTTTTCTTTACCTTACCTTTCTCTGAAGGAAGCGTAAAGGCACACATCAGTCCCATGAACAGAGATTCACGTGCAATACCTGGAGTCTCAAAAAGCACATCCACTCTAAGTCCACTGTATCTAACTATGAAAAATAACATTCACCTAATATAGAAAATGAAAGGAGCACTCTCCATCTAGTGCATTCCTACTTTGAAGCCAATTTCTGATTCATAACAAATTTAATCCATAATCTTGTTTAAATAAACTTAACTTGGTGGGATAGTAAACACAAAAATCCATTGATATATTAAGACGAGCTTTATTAAAGAGATGCTTTTAAATATATTTATTATACAAATTAATGGTGTGCATTAATATGTAAAGTAGATCCTACAATAACCTACACAAAACACTTGTTTCGCCCATATGTAATTGAAGGAAAAAGAAGGAACAATTACATGCAAATTTCAGAAGGGAAGCTGAAAGAAATGAGAAGACATCCCAAGAGTACTTGCTAATTAGCCATTTGATTTGGATAATATCTATATCATACAATAATATGCTGGTTTATTGGCAATTGAAGTGGATTTTGAGATTAGTAGAGAAAACAATGCCATATATGCTAACAAATTGTAGAAAAACCACATACCAAAAGATGAAAGGGGCGTGGATAGTATGCTACATGTGTCTTGATAATAGAGTTTCCACATCATTTAGTACAACATTTTTTTTTTAAATGATTGATTTGTTAGAAGAGCATTTGCAATAATAGATGATCAAGAAAGTGCACAATATATCCGGCAGTTATAGTTTGCATGTAGGATTCAATTAATAAAGAGAAATGAAATTGGGACTATTCAAAGCCAAGACACAGACTTGTCAAAGTAGCTACAAAAATCTTTTTTTTTTGGTAAACAACAGTCTTTTCTTTTCTTTTTTTTGGAGGGGGGGGGGGGGGGGGGGTGGGGGGGTGGGGGAGGGTGGGATTTGAAAGAAAAAAAACTCGTAGTAATATATACTTTTATTTATTCATTTGAACCCAACTTATATATGAGGTCACATAGAAGCCATGTGCGAAAGACAAATACCCTACTCAAATTAATCAGGATGATCAATTACCGCCAGAAATGATAGGTAGTCTTCAGGAAGAACACAGTTGGCAAGCAGCTGGGTTAGGCAGGTATAGGCACTTCTTGTCCTTTGAGAAAGGTGACTACTGTCAGCCACGGATTCTTCCATACAATTTTGTTCCATACTAAAAAACGAAGATGCACTTCAGCACCCTGAAGTTTGAGAACCAAGCCTATTTCAGGTAAATTCAGAGGAGAGGAAGCATCTCAGTACCACTGTCAGCAAGTAATGTAAAGCATTCTATAAAATTTAACAAATAATTTTGATTGTGTAATAGTATCTTGTCCTTAATATTCTGGGGCACAGTGTGTTGCCAGTGTTGGTATTCACAGTGATTTCAATTAGACCACTAAGCCAAAACAAATACATAACCAGAGTTATCCAATCAGTGAACATGTACCTACACGATGCTGCAGTATGAGGATTAGCATTATGGATGGCTACGAAGTACTAAGCAGGACATTATGACCTTAGAGATCACTCATTTGGGACCATTGTATCATTGCATCCTACAGCATGTGTTCACATCATGTGCACCATATTCCTTACAGGAGTCACTCCAGTTTGGCCTTGAAATGGAGTGGCTACATGTGGTGACACCTTGCACCCATGCGCCACAAGAACCCATGGGCATGAAAGAGGCATGCCATGGGCTGAGCAAGAAGCTTTGAGGCAGCAGTGGGCTGTTCTGCCTTGTTGTGGTGCATAACTAAATGAGTGGGCTATGTTGGCAGCATGTTAGTGGCCTTGTTAATGTGATTGGCCCTTGGTCATGGTCTGACAGGTTGCAAGCTATGTGTGCGCTATGGGCAGCATGTGCAGTGGTGAGCCATGGTAGCCTTGAGTGGGCTTGGCCATGGGCAAGATGATGAGCAGTGGGTGGGCTGCTTGTGTGCAAGGTAAAGTTGGGCCACCTGAGAGTGTGACATGCAGCTTATGTGGGAAAATGAAATTGGGTTGTGGCATGCTTGGCAAAGTATGGCTGGATTGCATATGGGTGGCGATTTGCCGTGAGGCCAGATTTGGGAGGTGGCATACTGGCATTGGCACAGGCCAAGCCCTCCACTTAATTTGCAATAAGCAAGGTTGATTTTCTGGGCATGTGCTTGGATTGCCAGGAGTGTGCATGCATGGCTTGTGATGGTCTATGAATGCTCTAAAATGTGTGAAAACACAAAAGCTGTTCAAACCCCAAGTTAAAAATTATGGCTCGATAGATTTTACTCTAACTTATACTAAGTGCGGAATAGAGTAAAAGCAAGCGAATGAACATAAAACAACTACTCTAAGCCATTATCAATATAACATAGCAGTAATATGAAAGATAAAAGAGTAGGGAAGAAGGATGCAAACACAGGATAACACGCCGATGTGTTATCAAAGAGGAAACCGAAGAACTCAGCGAAAAACTTCTTCGCCGCCCTCCAAGCGATAATTGATTCACTAGACAATCAGTTGGGATACATGAGTTAGCAAGAGACCCTCCAAGCCTAATCTACCCGATGTACTTAAGCCCTCCAAGCTCCTACTCCAACAAGGCTACTCAAAATCGTGTCTTGTCTAGCTCTTTGGATCCCGCAACAAGCTTCATGTTGCATTTGCCATCCTTGGCTTCTTCCAATACTTCCCACTAGCACCAAATCCTCACTGAACACTCTGAAAGGGTGTGGTAAGTGTTTGGGCTATCAACCTCTCAATGGTATGGAAATGGAGAGGTAGGAGTTGAGGAAAATCCAAAAGCAAATGTGTAGAGATATGTGAGTATAACAATCTCTAACTCTCAATGTTTGTGGCTAGGGTTTTCTCTCAGAAGCACTCCTCAACATCTGTGGGTAATGTGGGTATAAATAGTGTAGGCACAGAAAGTGTATATCAGAATTGATAGTCTGGCAAAACAGAATATTTTGCAGGTGTCTCGCGAGAAGGCCTTACCTACTAGCTACTTGCGAAACACAGCTGTCTCCATCTGTCCTGACTCTTCACATTCCAGTCAAGTGCAGGGCACATGCATCATTTTGCGAGATGCTTAGTCGCGAGCTTCTTGCGAAAACTCTTCTGTCTTCAATAGCTTGAGTCTTCACACACTCTCTCTCTCTATCACACAACCCTTACAATTAAATTCTACAACAAATGCAGGGTATAAATGATTGAATAAAATTACAATCAAATTTGTCATGGAATTAAAGCCAACAAAACACATAGTTGTAAATTACAACTTTACAATCTCCCCCTTTGGCTATTCCATTACAAAACCTCTAAAACAGACTTTAGATTTAAACGTGAGTTTGGGAACAGTGGCAAAACTCACTCACATCTAATCTAGAAGATGTGAAGCACTTGCACATATATACCTATAACTTGAAACACTTGCACACAAATAAAACTTTCATTAAGCTTTTGACAAGTTCAATACAAGGTACGTACATGAGCAAGTAAAGTGCGATCAAGTTTGTAAACACTATATATCATGTAAGCATAGCTTGATCAAACAAGATTAGTCATTAAAGAATGACCACAATGAACATTTAGCAAGTAAATGTTCATCCAGACATGCAATGCAATGAAGACCAATCACAATGATCAATTGCATGTCCAACACACAACCAATGCAAAAATACACGAAGTATTTGCATCTAGGAATCAAGATCCTACTAAGGCATAAGTGTGAGGTACTTAAGACATATTAGCAATATCTAAAAGTACTAAAAAAATGCTACAAAGCAGAAAGGTAAATATATATTGAATATAAAAGCAAAGTACTAGAACTTTAAGCTTAAACAATAATAACAATAAACCAGCAGTTATAAAAAGCTAAAATAAACAAAGGTAAACCGCCTGGATGAACCAATGTTTCTAAGCCCTAAGTTATGCTCCCCCTAAAACTGTGCCTGCTCCCCCTCAAACTTTTCTCTCCCTTTTTGATCGGAATGGCTAAAGGGCTAGAACTGGTCGGACTCTGAATCTGAACCCCGGTCGATGGATAAATCATCAATCTAAGAGGATAAGGTAGTGATCTGACCCTAGACATAAGCAAATTGGTCCGCTGTGTGCTGCACATGGGAGTCTAGCATAGTGTACATCTGCTCTACTCTGGCTAGAAGATGATCGAGTCTATCTAGTCCTCGTGCTGGTGTTGAGGAGGATGGCTGTGCTGAAGTCTCTAGTGCAGAGGTAAATCTATCAATCTCCTCCTCTATGTCACCACCCTCCTCCTCAACACGATCCCATGTATCATATGCACACTTGTTTTGGAACCTTTGATGTGAGCTATGCTCCTAGTCACTGTCTGTGCACCAATAGGATAGTCCCTTTGTACAACAGTAAGGCCACTCGGGAGTTTGAGCCTTGTCTGTGCAATTAGGCCCATAATCAGTGCGGGAAAAGGCATAACTGTTCTGGAATTTTGCTTCTCAATGCTCTTCTTCTAAAGGTGGAAGATATGTCCACAAATATCAATCTCTTTGTGAGTGAAGAGATCATACAAAAAGATTGTCCTTGGAGCTGACAATGTAGTGAGGTTAGTGACCGGGTATAAATTGTTGATCATCACATGAGCAAGGGTCCTCATTTTTGGACTAAATGGGATTGTGTTCATGGAGGTTTTCTTAGGAGTACCACCATGTATCCTCACCATCTCCTCAGTAGAGTCCAATCTATCCTCATATTGCACCGTGATTAGGTGTGAAGGAGGACGAACTTCTAAGAACTCCTAAATGCTATCCCTAGTGATGAAAAACTCTTTGTGCCTTACACAACAATTTATATTATCCCCTTCAACACTAGCATTGGAGAAAAACTCTGATAATCTCCGAATATACTACACCAACTGGATTTAGTAGTTTTGTCCATGTCCTTTCCTTGAACACTTCAAGTATGAAAGTGTCCTCAAGGGTTTCCAACTTAACAATCCTTTCCATAATAATGGTAGCTCTTTTGTAGCAGTCATTGTACTTCAAGTCCGCCTCCATAGACTTGAAGTTGTCAGAATCTGTGCATGCACGCTTTAAGTTTGGTTTCTTGGAAGCTAAATGTTTGGTAGGAGACATTTGCATAAGGGAACATAGAACAAAGAACAAAAACAAGTGCACAGACACAAAACAGAACACAAAACTTGATTAGATTCAAGTTAGTCCAAATCATAAGTAAAACAGCTTAAAACAGAGTATAACCAACTCAAAACAGAGCAAACAAACTTAAAACAACATGCTATAAGTGTTAAAACATGTAAACAAAAGCAAAATGCATGAAGTGCATGACTGTGCATCTGTGTGTCTATGCTCAGCATGTGCTGATGCAAGTGTGTGCATGAGCTGATGCAAGTGTGTGCATGAGCTGATGCAAGTGAGTGCAGCAGGTGATGCATAAAGTGTGCCTAGTGTGTGCATGGCATGGCAATGAGGCACAAAAAGGTTAAAGTGTGTAAAGCACACTCCTATTGATTGAAACATGTTAAACATGGTCAATCAAGAGTAAATCCAAGCAAAGGAACTCACTTAAGTCCAATTCAACACAAGAATGTCACTAGGACATTTTGTCAAACACCTAACATGCAACAGTGAGCAACACCTATGAATAATGCATGAACATGATGAAAACAGCCTCAATACATGATTAGAATGCCACCAGGTGCCAACACATATACAAACACAGCAAATGGGACTCAGCCCAATCAAAATTTTGAAAAAAATTTCACAGAAATAAGAACCCCAACCCCTTTTTCAAAAATCCCAATTTTCAAAACTCTAAGCTAAAATCTGCAAAATTTAAAACAAAAGAGAAAAAAATGTTTAGAAAAACATACCTTGAAGTGATTTTGCAGAGATTTTTGCTTGAAAATGATGGGGTTTAAGTAAAATGTGATTTTGGGTTGAGAGGGATTCGAGAGAGGCAGTGCGAGCGAAAAAAAAAAGTGTTCAAAAAACTGTCACATTTGCTATATAAAACTGGAAACACGCATTTTTTGCGGGTTAGACATTTGCGATATTAGTCGTGAGACACACTAAAGCTTTCACAAGAATCTTTTAGTCGTGAAACAGTCATGAGATAGTCGTGATAGCCTCTGTATGAAATTGAAAAATTTCCAGTTTTTGCCTAAAAACATTTTGTGAGAAGAATTTAGTCATGAAATACTTGCAAGGTAGTAGCGAGACTTTCTGTATGAAAAAATGACTTTTTAATTTCCCTTAAGCACATTTCACGTGAAGCTCTAAGTTGCGAGCTTCTTGCGAAACAGCCTCTAAACCAGTTTTTGAAGAAAAATACAAAAATGCATTTTGAACAAAAACTAAAAGCACGAAAGTATAAAAATCACTTTCAAAAACATATAAAACACCAAAAATCTTTTTGGGTTTGATCAGCAAGTATTTGAGCATACACATCACATTTGAACATGTACAATCACACAAATGAAATAAGCATTAATTGAACAAAGTCTTGTGTGTTGTGGGTGGGTATCAAATGTGGAATAATCCTTAGACTAGAGTGAAGTTTCAATGATCAATTCAATCAAGTCTTACACAACTGATACGAAATCAAGTGATCTATCTCAATTACAGAAATGAACATATATGACCTCCCATAAGAGAATGATTACAAAATTTAGAAGCTTTTCATTTGGCTTTTGCATAAGTCATAATATTTGATCCTTTTTGGATAATACATCTCTTTTTGAGATCGGTACTTGAAATTTTTGATATTTCAACATTGAGAGTTAGCCTTTGGCTTTTTGAGCACCATACATTTCAATACAAAAGTCGTTTTCCCTTTTTCTTAGTCAAATACTAGTATGTGTAACAAGCTTTTGCAGCTTATAATCTCTTTTTCATTATAATATTTACATTTGGTGAGCTCTATAGCAAAAACATAAAAATAAGGGTGGGAAGATATATAGGCACAAGTCTATGCAAGTATCAAGACCATCAAGTCTATTGACCAATCATTCATGATAAGCTTGAAGATCTATTTACAACAGTCACCCATAGTTTTCAAGATTTCTCCCACAAAGATATATGTGCTTACAAAACAAGCTAAACTCGTAAATGCACTATGCCATTAGTATGAAGGTACTAGGCCAAACTCACATGTGATATACACAAAACAGGAGATCAAACTTTTTGAAGATTTTTCAATTTTTATAGTTTTTGAATTTTTGAACACACTCAAAAATAGAACAAGAAAAGTAAGATCAATAAAAACAAGTACAAAATAGAACTTGTAAAAGAAACAACTAACAAGGTAGTGTGTGCCCTACAAAAGACAAATTAATGCAAGATAAAGAGGTAGAGCACACATCACACATGAGATTCAAGGAATTGTACCAACACCAATGGTCTTATGGAGTGATTCAAAACATGGACCGTCGAGAGGCTTGGTGAAGATGTCCGCCTTTCAATTGTCTGTGCATATGAATTCAAGACATATAACTTTATCCTCCACCAAATCCCGGATGAAGTGGTAATGTATCTCTATGTGTTTTGACTTTGAATGTTGAATTGGGTTCTTAGAGAGATTTATAGCACTGGAATTATCACAAAAAACACACATTGTATCTTGAGGAATCTTGTAGTCATGGAGTAGCTTCTTCATCCAAAGGAGTTGTGTGCAGCAACTTCCAGCGGCTATGTATTCAGCTTCTGCCGTAGAGAGAGACACGAAGTTTTGTTTCTTGCTCATCCAAGAAACAAGGTTGTTACCAAGATAGAAGCAGCCACCTGAAGTACTCTTTCGATCATCCACACTTCTAGCCCAGTCTGCATCTGAATAACCAGCAAGGCAAGCATTTGAGTCCTTGAATACCATAACCCATAATTTGGAGTTCCATTAATATATCGTATGATTCGCTTCACCGTAGTCAGATGGGATTCCTTTGGAGCAGCTTGATATCTAGCATAAACACTCATGCTAAATGCAATATCTGGTCTACTAGCTGTAAGGTAGAGTAAACTCCCAATGATACTCCTATACAAGATTGGACTCACTTCTACCCCGAAAGAATCAACATTCAGTTTTGTAGGCGAACTCATGGGAGTAGAGGCATGCTTTTTGGAGTCTAATCCAAACTTCTTGACTATATTTCTTGCATATTTTTCTTGTGAAATAAATATGCTTTCCTTCTTTTGTTTGACTTGAAGGCCCAAGAAAAATGTAAATTCCCCCACCATACTCATCTCAAATTCTTTCTTCATCTCCTCTGAGAACTCTATAGCCCGAGCATCAATGGTAGCTCCAAATACTATGTCATCAACATATACTTGAAGCACGAGAAGATAATCTTCATCATTTTTGACAAATAAAGTCCAATCAGCATACCCCCTTTTGAATCCTCTATCCAAGAGGTAATGGGTAAGTCAATCATACCAAGCTTTAGGAGCTTGTTTCAAGCCATAAAGGGTTTTCTTCAATCTAAGCGCATGGTCTAGAAAGTGAGGATCTTCAAAGCCTTTTGGTTGTTCAACAAACACTTCTTCATTCAGGTATCCATTTAGAAATGCACATTTCACATCCATTTGATAGAGTTTGAAGTTCATAGTGCATGCAATTGACATAAGAATTCGAATAGACTCAAGTCTTGCTACTGGAGCAAAGGATTCATCAAAATCTACTCCTTCTACTTAAGTGTATCCTTGAGCCACTAGCCGAGATTTATTCTGGATGATCTCTCCATCTTTATCGGTCTTGTTTTTGAAAATCCATTTGGCGCCGATGACATGAACATTTTCAGGCCTAGGATCAAGTTCATCATTTCTCAAAAATTGATTCAGCTCTTCATGCATTGACTCAACTCAATTTTCATATTGAAGAGCTTCTTCTACTCTTTTCGGCTCAAATTAAGCAAGGTAACAATGGTATGTTACATGATTAGCTAGAAGAATGTTTCTTTTTCTAAGTCAAAGACCTTCATCTAAAGACCCAATGATGTTACTGTTCGGATGGTTTTTAATCACTCTTGATGATGGCTTCTTTGATGTGGACACTTCATTATTCTGAGAGATAGGAGGATGAACTTCCGAAGGAGTGAGAGGACTTACTGTTCTAGTCATGGATCTTGTTTCCATTCTTGAGTTCACGGGAGTTGATTCCTTTTTCGGTGTAGGACCTTCAACTTCTATATCAAGAGCTTCGACCTCAACAGTGGGTTCTTTGATGCTTGGTCCTTCTTCATCATCAACCATCTCTACCTTTGTTATGGCATCATCAATTTCTAAATTGATGGATTCCAATACCATCTTTGTTCTCTTGTTGAAAACTCTATATGCCTGGCTAGTAGTAGAATATTCAAGGAAAATGCCTTCATTACTTTTTGCATCAAATTTTCCAAGGTTCTCCCGATCATTTAGAATGTAACACTTGCTTCCAAACACTCGGAAGTACTTCACCCTCGGCTTCTTTCCATTCCAAATTTCATAGGTAGTCTTCTTTGTTCCCGCTCAGAAGAATATTTTATTACCAATGTGACATGAGGTGTTCATGGCTTCTCCCCAGAACTTTTGAGGAATTTGCTTGTTGAGTAGCATAACTCTTGCCATTTCTTGAATCACCCGATTCTTCCTCTCAACCACCCCATTTTGTTGAGGAGTTTTGGGAGCTGAAAATTCATTTTTGATTCCATTCTTCTCACAAAACGACTCAAATCTAGCATTCTCAAACTCCTTGCCATGATCACTCCTTATCTTGACAATGGGAACTCCTTTCTCGTTTTGCGGTCTCTTGCAAATAATTTCCAATTTCTCACATGCTTCTGATTTTTCTCTAAGAAATTCAACCCAAGTTTATCTTGAGAAATCATCAACAATAACCATAATGTACCTTTTTCTTCCTAGACTTTCAGTTCTTGTAGGCCCCATTAGATCAACATGGAGAAGCTCTAAACATCGTGAGGTAGCAATCACATTCACCTTGGGATGACTTGTCTTTGTTTGCTTTCCCATTTGACATGCACCACAAATAGTCTTCTCTACCTTTCCAAACTTTGGAATTCCCTCAACCACTTCAAGTTTAGATACTTTAGCTACTTGTTTGAAATTTGCATGCCCAAATCTATGATGCCAAAGTTCCAACATGTCAACAGGAGCACTTCTACATGAAATAGGTGCCATAGGAACCACTCCATAGCAATTTTCGGTAGTCCTATTTCCCTCCAAGACTTGAATCACTTCTTCATCAATGATTATGCACACCTTCTTTGAGAATTGAACAATGAAGTCCTCGTCACATATTTGAGTGATGCTTAAGAGATTCACCTTCAGTCCTTTAATGTATAAGACATCTTTCAATAGAGGTAATCCCGGTATCTCAAAAGTCCCTTTGCCAAGAACTTGAGCATGACTTCCATCGCCAAATGTCACATAGTCACCAACTTTCACTTTGAGAGACTTAAACAGTTATTTACCCCATGTCATGTGATGAGAGCAGCCGCTATCAAGATACCATAAACATGAATTGAAAACCTTCAAAGAAGTGTGCATAAACAAGCAAGCATGAGACAAGCACTCTTGACCTTCAAACAGAAACTTGTCTTCATTTTCCATACTCTTGTTAAAATGAATTTTCTTTTTCAGACTCTCAACCTTATCACACAATATTCTATTTCTTCTTTTATACTTCTTAATCAAAAAATTAGACTCACATAAACTATTGTGTAAGATGTGATTCTCATTTTCAAAATATTTCAGCATGTGAACAAACATCCTAGCATGTTTCTTTGTTTTTAATAATCCTAGGAGTTCATTGTTAGGACACCCTTCAAACATACTCATAGAGTCATTATCACAAACATTTAAGCCACAATTCAACATAGCCTTTTCCATAGCTTCATCCATAGCTAAGGGGTCTAGGATCGCACTAAGGTAATTAAACCATAGCTAGTGCACCCGCTCTGATACCAATTGACTGCTCTAAAATGTGTGAAAACGCAAGAGCTGTTCAAACCCCAAGTTAAAAATCACGGCTCAATAGATTTTACTCTAACTTATACTAAGTGTGAAATAGAGTAAAAGCGAGAGGATGAAAAAAAAAAAAAAAAACTACTCTAAGCCATTATCAATATAACACAACAGTAATATAAAAGCTAAAAGAGTAGGGAAGAAGGATGCAAACACAGGATAACACACCAATGTGTTATCGAAGAAGAAACCGAAGAACTCGGCGAAAAACCTCTCCGCCGCCCTCCAAGCGGTAATCGATCCACTAGACAATCAGTTGAAATACATGAGTTAGCAAGAGACCCTCCAAGCCTAATCTACTCAATGTACCTAAGCCCTCCAAGCTCCTACTCGAACAAGGCTACTCAGAACCGTGTCTTGTCTAGCTCTCCGGATCATGCAACAAGCTCCATGTTGCATCTGTCATCCTTGGCTTCTTCCAATGCTTCCCAGTAGCACCAAATCCTCACTGAATACTTTGAAAGGGTGTGGTAAGTGTTTAGGCTATTAACCTCTCAATGGTATGGAAATGGAGAGGTAGGAGTTGAGGAAAATCCACAAGCAAATGTGTAGAGATATGTGGGTATAACAATCTCTAACTCTCAAGGTTTGTGACTAGGGTTTTCTCTCAGAAGCACTCTTCAACATTTGTGGGTAATGTGGGTATAAATAGTGTAGGCACAGAAAGTGTGTATCAGAATTGACAGTTTGGAAAAACAGAATGTTTTGTGGGTGTCTCGCGAGAAGGCCTTACTCGCGAGCTACCCGTAAAACACAACTGCCTCCATCTGTCTTGACTCTTCGCATTCCAGTCATGTGTAGGGCACATGCATCATTTTGCGGGATGCTTAGTCACGAGCTACTCGCGAAAACTCTTCTGTCTTCAATAGCTTGAGTCTTCACACTCTCTCTCTATCACACAACCCTTACAATTAAATCCTACAACAAATACAAGGTATAAATGATTGAATAAAATTACAATCAAATTTGTCACGGAATTAAAACCAACAAAACACATTGTTGTAAATTACAACTTTACAGTCTGAAACATGTACACATGTAAAACAAATAGTAACATCATGGTACATCCTTTTTGGTGTGTTAGCATGGTGGAAAGGCTCTAGGAAAACAAGAAATTATGTCCTAAAGGCAACTCCCAGATTGGTGCAACAAGTTCAGGAGGCAATTACTTGGAGAAATCGATTGACAGTATTTCCATGTGTTCCTTAAAGCTGTTGAGGTGTTAAAAACATTTGTAATGGGAAAAAATGAGTGTGCTGTAAGATAATACAGTGTACTCTTGTGTATTTGTGTGAGTTTTGTGAACATTGGTGGTAGGTTTTGACTAAGGTATCCCAAGTGAGTATTTTGTGTAAAGGAAGCTTCTGTGTACTTTGTACTTTGCAGTAAAGTAATAAAGGTTGGGAGAGTTCTCCTGTATCTGTAATTGTGTTGTGTATGATTATATTCACACAAAATATTGGTTGATTCCTTTACATGTGTGTTGGGTTGTTGGCTACGACTAAGTAAGGCATACTTAGTGCCATCATAGGGCAGAAAATTTGGAGTGAAAATCTGCCTTTTTGACACTTAGACACATGATTTTCATGTATTTTTCTGTTTTATAATTATGTTTGACCTCCCATGGTGTTTCTATAATTTTAGTAAGATTGCTATGCTTTGTTTGATAAAGAATTGATACATCACCAACTAGCTTCCATTACAGATCAACCTTTCACATCCTCGATCTTTTATTAGATGCTTAGTACTCAAACTAGGTAAGTCATTAACTAAACAAATTAATAAGAGTAGGAAGAATGGTTTATTAGGGTTTCATGGAGATAAGTGACAGCTACTCAATTCCCTCTACCATTTTGATAGTGCAGATTCCAATGCAAGGCTAATTTATTGCAGGTCTATATCTCTAATTCACAGGCAAAGTATGCAGAAAATAAAGTCCAAAAAGGGTCCTGAATGCTTGGATTACAATCTAAACTTCTATCTTACAATGACAAATTTTAATTCCTAGGATACAAGAAACTCACTTTGAAAGTTCAAAGAACGTGTACAAAAACACTTTTGAACGTTTAGACCCCCAAAAACCAACTTAACCAACACAAGCAATATGTCAAACAACAAGTGTGCGGAAACTTAACATATGCTATAATATGAAATTGGTTAAACAACTATCTAAGCCATAACAAAATAAACCACAGCAGATAATGTAAAGGCAGAGATAGAGAGGAAGGAAGATGCAAACACAAAGATAACAACCGATGTGTTATCGAAGAGGAAACCGAAGACCTCGGCGAAAAACCTCTCCGCCGCCCTCCAAGCGGTAATCAATCCACTAGAAAATACAGTTGGGATACAAGGACAGCAATAGACCCTCCAAGCCTAATCTACCCAGTGCACCTAAGCCCTCCAAGCTTCTTGCTCCAACGAGGTTGCGCCGAACCTTTTTCTTTTCTAGCTTTCCGGATTCCGCTACTAGACCGTAGCATCAACCAATGAAGATTGGCTCCTTCCTAACTGCTTCCCAGAACTCCAAACGACTGTCTCACAGAGATGATAATGGTGAGAACCAGGTTTGGTATAATGCCTCTCAAGGATTTGACAATGGAGAGGAAGAGAGTGAGGGAATTTGATGAGACGCTAAGGTAGAGATTGTGGGTGAAACAATCTGGTTTTTCTTTAGGGTTTCTCTCTCAAAATTCTCTCTGGAAGCTCTCTTTCAATCGTGGGTTAAAAGGGTATTTATACTGGAGTGGAGAGGAATGTGAAACGTCAGGTTTTTCCAAAACAGGGGTGGCTCGCGGCTTGACCTCGCGGCTTGACCAAGTCGCGAGATCCAGTCGCGAGTTAACCGTATGGCCAGTTGTCCTGTTTTGTCCTGTAGTGCTCCAGCTAGCATGACTGTTCATCTTCCAGCATGCTTGGCACGTGTGCAGCTTCTGGCGACTTGCAGCCGCGAGTCCACCCGCGAGTCCCAGCCGCGACACTCTGTTTTCTTGCACACTCTTGAGCAATCTTCACTCTATCTCACTCACTACCCTTACAACAATCCCACCTAAATACAGGGTTACTAAATGCTGAATTACAAGCAAATTTGGCACGGAATAAAGCCAATTAGATGGTTGAATAAATTCAACCTTACAATCTCCCCCTTTGGCTATTCCGTGACAAAACCCTAAAACAGACTCTAGACTTAACATGTGAGTTGGGAACAGTTGAACAAAACTCACTCACACCTAACTCTAGAAGCTGTGAAGCACTTGAATCATATGAACATAAACTCCTGAAACACAACAATACACCATGATCATTGTAAGCAGAAAATTATAAATGCATATGAAACAGGCAATATGAGATCAAGCAAAGATGGAGTTAATAAACAAACCATGGCTTGATCAGCCAAGTGAACACCACAAGGTAGTGATCACAGTGCTCATTCACACTTGGAATGAACACAAGGACATACAAGTTAACAAGCACAAGGCAAGACACTTGTATGCTCAACACTCAACCAATGCATAGCACACAAGGCATATGCATCTAGGAACAATCCTACAAGGGCACAAGAGTGACAGTACATAAACCAAAATGCAGAACATTCAGATTAAAGTACTGATTTCAACATAGCATAAAGGCTGCACTTAAGCAAGGTACATACCATAAAGCCTACAAGCTATGCATAAAACAATAACCCTAAAAGCTTACAAAAGCATATGGGTACAAACCAACAAATACTTGAATAACATCAACAACATATATTAAAGTTTAAACCAAGAGTATATGAAATGAGTTAGAAACAACTATACACCAAAACACAGTGTATCAAAACCATAAAAACCATAAGTTTAGAAGATAAGACAAAAAAAAAACAAAAGTATGACAAAAGTATGTGTGTACTCCCCCTATCACTATGCACACTTCCCTTTGAACTTTTCTCCCCCTTACTGAATGCTCTCCCCCTTTTTGTCACAAATAGCTAAAGACTCTCGTCCAACTTTCGTTGAATCTCATCTAGCTGATTCTCCATAGTCTCGAGGCGCATTTGGACATGGTTGTTTGTGGAGTAGAGAAGTGCCACAAGCTCATCAACGCGTTTCTGAATATGCTCAAGTACACTGCCAACTCTGTCAGTATGAGAAGCAGTTTGTGCTTGCGGAATACCAGCCGGTGAAGCTTCAGGAACATCACGTGATGCAGATGTAGTATGTGCAGGTGTCTCTGAGTCAGGGGCAGATGAAGTAACCGGAGAGATGTGAGCACTTCTTGGTGATTTAGAGGAGTGACTTCTGCTCGCTTGAAGAGTGAATAAGGAAATGGGACGTTGACGAGTCAACATTTTACCATCTGCAGGAGGAGTAATGCCTGCACTAAGAATAAGTTTCATGACGAGACTGCAAAATGGAATGATTCCTCGAGCTGTAGATCGACACGCGGTCTTCCTCAAGTTGTAGTAGATGTGAGCACATATATCAATGGGGGCTCCGGTAATGAGATCACACAGAAATATAGCTCTCCCAAGATTGATGAATGTAGTGTTGGACAGTGGGTAGAGATTGGTGAACATGATCAACTTCAATGTGGTCAGCTCAGGTGCAAACTTTACGGTGCTGATGGAAGTTCCTGCACTAGATACCTCATGATCATGTCCTAGGATTTGTAAAATTTCTCCAACCTCTGGATTTCGTTCATCATAGGGAGTTAAATTCACATTCGGAGGTCTGGTGATGCCGAGAAGATCTGCGATGGAGTCTGGGGTAACACTAAACTCTGTTCCTCTGACCTAGAAAATGAGGATAGGTCCAAGATCAGTTGCATTTGAGAAGCATTCTTTGACCAGCTCATCCATTGGATCATCAAAGTTTCCGAACAAGTTTGCCCAGTCTCGTTTCTCAAAGATTCGAGGGATGAAAGTAGTCCCTAAGGTGTTGAACTCTACTACCCGCTCCACTATAGTTGTTGACTTGTCAAACACATTTGAGTAGGCGTGTGAGTTAAGGGGAACTCTGAATCTATCCTCATTGGGATCTTGAGATGCTTGAGATGATAGACGAGTCCTTTTAGCAACTGGTGTTGCTGGTTCGTCAGCAACAATGTCTTTACCCCTGGAAGATCGACGAGACATCTGCAAGAGAACAGGCCAACAGAAAAGAACCAAGCAACAATACCCCACAAAAGATTGTCAACAAGATTCAGTGTAAATACTATTTCAATATATAAACCCAGACTGAAGATAGTGCAGACCCAACCAAATCTACCAACAACACACAGAAGCACAAACTAATACGTGCATCAAACTTGGTGAAAGTGCACCAAGACAAAGAGAGACGGCACAACAGACAAAACTGTCACTGAGACAGGTTAACATGACCATGATATGCAATAAGATACATCATTTGAATATTTAGAGCAGATAACATAAATCACTCCATCAGAGGCATGAACATGGGGAAAATATTTCAATAATGAAGAAACCAAACATCCACACCGGAGCACGTGGATGAGAGACATACATTATGTTATCATAACCACTCAGTGACCAAAAACAAACACCAACATCAATATTCAGGCAAGTGTAATGAGTAAGTCAAATAAACACCAAACCCATTTCAGAAAAGATTCTCAGATTCAATAATAGGCAAAAATCAGAACAATGAAATACACATTGTGACTGCTCAACATGAAAACAGATGAAAACAATATCAAACAAGACACTCCATACCCATTACACATAGAGATAAGAATAACGAACACAATACCAGTCCAAACAGTAACAGAAATATGCAGGAAAAAGAAACTGAGATTGAGAAAGCAAAACCCATACCTTTTCTTGATGATTTGGATAAGAAGCGAAGCACCAAAGGGATTCACGAAAAATGGATTCACGAAGAGTTTGGGAGGAAGAACAGTTTAAAGAGAAGATGAACAGTTACAAAAGTTCGAGGGAAAACTGAAAGAGGTTTAAAAACTGCTCCTGTTTCTGCAAAACACGCGATTTACGCGACTGGATTAAGTCGCCACACAGTCGCCAGCTCAAGCCGCCAAAGCACTCAAGAACAAAATTTTGAAAAATTTTTCTAAGTGTTTTTCGCGACTGGAAGATCTACCCGCGAGTGAGTCACGAGCTGAGCCGCGAAAATCTCTGAGTGAACCTCGCGACTGGACCTTCCACTCGCGAACAAGTCGCCAAAAAAGACCAGCGAAGATGCGACTGTGGCTCGCGACTTGACATACCCGCGACTGAGCCGCCAAAACAGGGCAAAACTGTATTTTTGAAATTTTCAGATTTTTCAAACAAAATACTTTCCAAAAACACCTAAAACACTCAAAAATCTTTTTGTGCTTGAATTAACAAAGATTGAGCATGTGAAAAACACATTTTATCAAGTACAATCACACAAATGAATATGGCATTTATTGAACATAAACTTGTGTGTTGTGTGTGGATATCAACAATGAGATAGTCCTTTGTCTAATGTGAAGCTTCAATGATCAATTCAACCAAGGCATACACAATTAGCACTAGATCATGTGACCCATCTCAATTATAGAAATATGTATATATGACCTCCCACATAACTTGATAACATAACTTGGAGCTTTTCATTTGACTCCACTTTCTGACATAACATTTGATCTATTTGAGGCAATCATCTCTCATTGTGAGAGGGATGTATAACATTTCTCTTTGAAGAACAGGCCTTTGGCCCTTTTTGAATGAAATTTCACTTTTAATATAAGGTCGCTTACCCTTTTTCCTAGTCAAATACTAGAATGTGCGACAGGCTTTTGCAGCTCAATATCTCTTTTCATTTGGAGATTTACATTTGGTGAGCTCTTTTTAGCAAAACAAAAATAAAAAGTGGGAAGATATATAGACACAAGTCTATGCATGTCTCAAGATCAACATAACCATTCACTAATCATTCATGACAAGTTTGAAGATCTATTTACAACAATCACATAGATTTCAAGATTTTTCCCACAGAGATATAGGTGCATGAAAACAAGCAATGCTCGGAAATGCACAAAGCCATTAGCACAAAGGTACAAGGCAAAACAAGTTTTGAGACAAAACCCAACAAAGTCAATCAAGCTTTTTGATTTTCTAATTTTTTATGTGATTTTTGGATTTTTGACACAAGAAACAAAAAGAATGATAAAACAAAATCAAGAAATATTCACAAGAAGATACGCAAACAACCAAAATCAAAAACAACAAGCATACCAGACAAACATAGTCACAAAGCATAGGAAGTATTAATGCATGGACATGTTGTAATGCTTATGCATGAGTACCCCTTTTCACCCACACGTCACTTGCGTTTGGGGTGATTTCCTTAAAGGATTGGGTACGGGAGTTAGGGCTTTCAAACCTTCGTGAGAAGCTTTCCAAGCAGTTGGTGAATGCACCAATCATCTTCATCACGTTCATCATTCCGGGATCTCCATTTTGCTCTCTAGATTGATCACCTGCCCAAGTTCTCCTATTAATTCTGGGTCCTCCTGACCTTTGAGGAGTTGCACTGTTCTTTGCTCTCAGCTTTTGGCAATTTGGTCGAGTGTGCCCTTGAAGTCCGCAATAATGGCACACATACGTTCCTCTAGGACCTCTTTGTGGTCGTGGACGTGACTTGGCACGAGATTCAGACCTGCCCACAGACTGATGACGATGATTCAGCATCCGTTGGTCCACCACATTCTTCTTCTCCTCCACCTCGAGCTTCACACCAGTAGGGTCAGCTACAACTGGATCTTTGGCCTTTACAAACTTCACTTCTTTAGTGACATTTCCAGATGAACTACTTCCCCCGGTATATCCCAGTCCGGATTTGTCTGAAAAGCTCTTTTGAGATGATATAACATCATCTAGCTTCTTGGTGGTGACCCTCTCTATTTTAGCATTTGCTTGCACAACCTCATTCTCAAGGAATCTCACTTTAGTGTAAGCTTCGGACAGCTCACCATTCAGTGTTTCAATCTCGCATTTGACCTCCCTATACCGGATTAGGAGACTTTTGTAGTCCTCCTCAGCCTTCTTCATTTTTCTCACAGCAGCCTTGGCTACCCTTGTGTATTCACCCGACTTCTCCAAGAGTGAGTTGTAATTTTCTTGAAGAGTTGCTGTGCTTTCTTCTTCTTCAGCTTCTGATTCTTCAACAATTCCTAGTGAGTCATCATCACTATGTTCTCCAAGGTCTTGAACAAGCAAATTCAACTCATCCGAAGACTCAACATGAGCAATAGTCATGAAAGCTGAATAGTTCCCCTCTCCATCACAGCTCTCTTCAGATTCTGAGTCAGACGAATCTGAGTCACTCAAGGTCGTGGCATACACCTTGCCTTTCGATTTCAAATAATTAGGACATTCCTTCTTAAAGTGTCCATGCCCGTTACATTCAAAACAAGTGACACCTTGTGTGGATTGGGATTCTTTTCCATCTTTCTTTTTGAAATCCCTCTTCTCCTTTCCAGAATTTTGGAATTTTCTCTTATCATCAAATTTTCCATTGTTTTTGAATTTCAAAAACTTTCTGAAATTTTTAACAAGATAGGCTACATCTTTGTCAACCACATCTTCTCCCGATGAGCCTTGATCTTCCACCTTCTCATTAATGGTCTTTAGAGCAAGGGATTTACTCTTCCGTTGATTGGGCAGCCACATCTCATAAGTCTGTAGAGAACCAACCAGCTCCTGTACCTTGATGTCGTCAAGATCCTTGCTCTCTTCAATGGCTGTCACTTTAGCACGAAAACTTTCCGGCAGTGATCGAAGGATCTTCCTTACAATCCTTGAGTCCTCCGTTTTCTCCCCTAAGTTAAACTTACTGACAACCACCTCATTTAGCTTCCCATAGAAAGAGTCAAAAGACTCATCCTCACTCATTTTAAGCTCCTCAAACCGAGTGGTCAGCATTTGTAACTTGGTGTCTTTCACTTTCTTCGTGCCTTCATAAGTTGTTTCCAGAATCTCCCATGCATCTTTGGCAATGGTAATGTGAGAAATCCTGTGAAATTCATCTGGAGACACACCACAGAAAATAGCATTTAGTGCTTTACTGTTAGCATTAGATGCAGCAAGTGCTGCCTTATCCCATGTGGATTTGGCTGCCTCAGGTTTGGTCCAACCAATCTCAACAGCATCCCACACGGATTCATCAATAGAGCATAGAAAAGCTCTCATACGAACCTTCCAAAATGCATAATTACTTCCATCAAAATATGGAGGTGCATTAAGGGATTGAGACCTATCCATCTCAAAAGGGAGTCAAGGATCACACAATGGTAATGAAACCAAACAGTAGTGTACCCGCTCTGATACCAATTGAAAGTTCAAAGAACGTGTACAAAAACACTTTTGAACGTTTAGACCCCCAAAAACCAACTTAACCAACACAAGCAATATGTCAAACAACAAGTGTGCGGAAACTTAACATATGCTATAATATGAAATTGGTTAAACAACTATCTAAGCCATAACAAAATAAACCACAGCAGATAATGTAAAGGCAGAGATAGAGAGGAAGGAAGATGCAAACACAAAGATAACACCCGATGTGTTATCGAAGAGGAAACCGAAGACCTCGGCGAAAAACCTCTCCGCCGCCCTCCAAGCGGTAATCAATCCACTAGAAAATACAGTTGGGATACAAGGACAGCAATAGACCCTCCAAGCCTAATCTACTCAGTGCACCTAAGCCCTCCAAGCTTCTTGCTCCAACGAGGTTGCGCCGAACCTTTTTCTTTTCTAGCTTTCCGGATTCCGCTACTAGACCGTAGCATCAACCAATGAAGATTGGCTCCTTCCTAACTGCTTCCCAGAACTCCAAACGACTGTCTCACAGAGATGATAATGGTGAGAACCAGGTTTGGTATAATGCCTCTCAAGGATTTGACAATGGAGAGGAAGAGAGTGAGGGAATTTGATGAGACTCTAAGGTAGAGATTGTGGGTGAAACAATCTGGTTTTTCTTTAGGGTTTCTCTCTCAAAATTCTCTCTGGAAGCTCTCTTTCAATCGTGGGTTAAAAGGGTATTTATACTGGAGTGGAGAGGAATGTGAAACGTCAGGTTTTTCCAAAACAGGGGTGGCTCGCGGCTTGACCTCGCGGCTTGACCAAGTCGCGAGATCCAGTCGCGAGTTAACCGTATGGCCAGTTGTCCTGTTTTGTCCTGTAGTGCTCCAGCTAGCATGACTGTTCATCTTCCAGCATGCTTGGCACGTGTGCAGCTTCTGGCGACTTGCAGCCGCGAGTCCACCCGCGAGTCCCAGCCGCGACACTCTGTTTTCTTGCACACTCTTGAGCAATCTTCACTCTATCTCACTCACTACCCTTACAACAATCCCACCTAAATACAGGGTTACTAAATGCTGAATTACAAGCAAATTTGGCACGGAATAAAGCCAATTAGATGGTTGAATAAATTCAACCTTACACACTTGATCTTCATGGGCTTCCCATTTATATGTTATTGCTTTTGGCTTCCTTCAGTTCTATTTCCAGTGTATATATCAACGAAATTAAGATCATAGAGAAGAGTTGCATTGGCAGGTTGGTAGGACATATGTGATTTGATATTAGAAACATATGTCAATTTAGAATTGGCTAATCCTTTGACAAAACGCACTTTACTTGTAATTGGGTAGATCTAGGATATGTTTAATGCTTCAAGGAACAAGGTTTCCAGTTCAAGTGTTAAAGCCATGCAAAATCTGTCCAAGAAACAAGTGAAAAAGTGCTGGATTTTAAAGCTCGACAGCTAGTATCTATCGAGATATAAAAAGCTGTTGAAACTCGAAGCTCAACAGCTAGCTCGATAGATACCCTATCTGTTGAGATTTATGGAATTCAGTTTTTCAGTACTGATTTTCATCCAATCCGTGTGTATATGTTTGGGCTTTCCTTTCTCACAACCCTAAACATATATAAGGATTATTTTAAGGGCCATCAAAGGTTGTGCAAGTGTGAAGCAAAGTTTTGTTCATGCAAATTGTGATCGGAGATAGAATTTGCACTAGTTCATCTTTCTCTTGAAGAAACTACTGCGTTTGTACACCGTAGGGTTTCGTAACCAAGGAGTTTTGTGATCTTTATCGTGTGATGAACTAAAGAACTTTGCAACCAACTTTGCTGTGTGATCCATTGACCCCCGTTTGTCATGGATAAAGGACAGTCTCTTATTATACCTTCTTTATTTGATGGCACTAACTATGCATATTGGAAAGTACACATAAGACCTTTCTTGCAGTCATTGGATGAAAAGGTGTGGCAAGCTTTGGAGATAGGCTAGACCAAGCCTACTGAAGCGCCAACCAACTGGGATGATGCTAAGATCAAGGCAGTAAACTTCAACAGTAAGGTATTGAATGCTTTATTCAGTGCAGTCACGAATGATGAATTCAAGAAGATATCCTCTATTGAAACTACTAAGGAAGCATGGACCATTCTCCAGACAACCTATGAAAGAAATTAAGATGGAGGAGGATGAGTCCTTCGATGAGTTCTATGCCAAGCTCAATGACATGGTGAACTTAGCCTTTAATCTTGGGGAAACCATTCCTGAACCCAAGATTGTGAGAAAGGTGCTCAGATATTTACCTGAGAGATTTCATGCCAAGATCACCGCGATTGAGGAATCAAAGGATATTGATAAAATTCGTTTGATAGAGTTGGTTGGAAATCCACAGACCTATGAGTTGGGTTTGATAAGGATCGGGAAATCAAGCAAGTGCAAAAGCATGGTATTGAAGGCCAAGAGCAGTGACACTGTTGAGTCTTCAGAAGATGAAGATTCTAAGATGAAATCCTATATCATGAGACAGTTCAAGAAGTTTATGAAGAATGCCAACACAAAAGGATTTGACAAGGACCGAAAGCAATCTAGTTCTTCGTAGTTCAAGAGTCAAGACAAAGGGAAGAAGGATGCTAGGGATGGCGGTCAGTACACTGTTCCCTCAAGACCAAAATGCTTTGGGTGTTAGGATTTCGATCACATGAAACAAGAGTGCCCTACGTATCTCAAGATTATTGGGAAGAGAAAGGCACTTACTACTACGTTGAGCGACACTGAGCCTGAGGATGATTCTGATAATGAGAATGATGGAATCCTAAATGCCTTCACTGCCACTGTAAATCCTACTAAAGGGATTTTTGAAGATGTGGATGAAGAAGAGGAATTGGTGGAGTCAAAGTTTGAAAAGATGGATGAGCAAGATGACATCCACACAGCCTATGCAAAGTTATACAAGGTCTCAAAAAAGCATGAGAAGTTGTATAGGTTGGCCACCAAGAAGCTTAGTGAAGTGGAGCTTGAACGAGAAGAAATTTCCACTAAGTTTAATGAAGCAAATCAGACCATTGGAGCACTAAGATTTGAGAATAATTTCTTGGCTGAGAAGACCAAGAAGCTTGAGGCAGAACTGTCACAAGTCAAAGCCCAATTGGAAAGGACTTCAAGTGCAAAGCTCGATGAGATGCTCAATCTTTAGAAATCCATGTTCGATCGAATCGGTTTAGGGTATGATTTCTCTTCTCCTAGTATTGCTTTTGCTAGTACTACTGTTTTTGTTCCTCCTATTGATAATATTGAAACTAAGAACAATGATGTTAAAAATGAATTAGCTAGTGAAAAAATAGACAAGGGTAAATCTATCTTAGAAGCACCCCCTATGCTTGATAAGAAAGAGATTAAGAACCCTAGAACAAAGAAGGGAAATACTCAAAAGCCTAAACAGAAAAAGCAGCATTTCTGTCATCACTGCGGAGCAACTGGACACACTCGACCTAATTGCTATAAGTGGTTAGCCACTCAACAGAGCAACAGCATGATCTCGTCGGGAACCCAGAATCAACTTCCATCCTCTTTTGCTCCTTTTGGAGATCTTCTCAAAACCCTCATATTCCTTTCAAATTTGAACGGTTTCAATTCTTCTCCCTCACCGCCAGATCAAGGGTTCGCCAAACGGAAAGATTCTTCCAAGGTGTGGAAAGAAAAAAGCTCCAAGTGATTCTGTCACTTTTTTTTTCTCTCTCTCCCCTTCTTGTTTTTGTTTTTACATTACTTGTGTGTTTTGCTTTCATGTTTTGAGTCAGTCTAGTTTTATGCATTGCTTTGTTTAACATGTTTTTGTTTGTTTACTTTTCAGTTTTGCTTTATTTTGTTTTTCATATTAAAATAAATTGAAAAAAAAATACAAAAATAGTGTATGTTTGTGTACATTGGTACTTGTGTACCTTGGATGGCCATTGAAATAAAGTTTTCTAAACTTTGTATCTTTTGTAGCTTAGATGAGTAGCTCTATGCATAACTAAGCAAGTGAGCATTGTGGCCCGTGTTTGTGATGAATAAGGTTAAGTAATTTCTTGTACTTAACACTCATATCACTCTTTTTGATGGGAAGGACTAGAAAATCCTAAGAGAAAGGCAAAATAACGATCTCACCACTATTGCCCGCCAATCATGAAATGACATTTGTATGCTGCGGCATAGCAAAAGTGGAATGTCAAATGCTTAACATCATTGGATATTTCTTTTCTATCTTTTATATGCCCATGCATGATTTGCTTAAAAGAAAAATATGCAAAGAAAAATGAAAAGAAAAAAGAATTAAAATGCTTTATACATGATTGCAAGCGTGTATTCTAGGAGACGTGGGAGTTATAGGATGACCTCGAAGGTGATAGTCCCCATCAAACAGTTATGATTGTGTGTGAGTTAAAGTGATTTTCTCATATCTCAAATCATCATAACATGTAGACACTTATGCAATCTTGCGATGTTTTTCACACACAACATGCAATATTCTTTGCTACTTTTGATACATGTGCAGGTACAATACACAAGGAATATATGCATTAATGTATGCTTATTAAACTGTCTTAACTTGTTTTTAAAATATAAAATTGGTTAAACTTGTTTAGTGTGTGTATGTGTTTTGAATCTATGTGCTCAACATTTTTCTTGTCGAGAGATGATTTTGAGAGCTTAAAATGTTGTTTGAATCATTGATTGTATAGCATGCTTAATTGCATTAATATTTGTGTTCTTCTCTTCTTGAAAAACAGTTTTTAAGCAATCTCGATAGCTACTGGACACCTCGCGACAACTAGGCTATCTATCAAGGCCCTTCAGGTACTTTTTATCGTATTCTCGATAGCTTCTTGATAACTGCTTGATCCATCAAGATACTTTCTAGTTGCTCGATAGCTTCTCGACGGCTTCCTCGATCCATTGAGATTCCTTTGCTATGGAAACTTCTCGATAGATCCTGGATAGCTCTTCAACAGCTATTTCACGCGTTTTAAAGCTCGACACCTCTTGACACATCTCAATCTGTTGAGATTTATGAAGTTTCTATATAAAGGATTTGCGCGATTTCTCACTCACTTTTCTCGATCTCTCACGATCCTTTTAGACTTCTCACCTTCTCAAACACCTTTCACTCACTCCAAATCTTTTCCCCACTCCTTCTTTTGTCTTGATCTTGCATTTTTCATAGGTATGATCTTCTTTTCATCATCTTATCATGCATTTTTTACCTAACTTTTGGGGTTTTTGAAAATTTTTGGGATTTTTCAAAATTATTAAGGTTTTTGTGAAATTTTTGGGATGGGTTTTGTTTAAATGGTTTTAAAACATCATGCGTTACATCACATTTGCATTATAACAATGTTTCATGCGTTTAGATGTGTGTTTACTTTGTTGCAATGTTGTTTGTCGGTAGGTTTGGATTGGGTTGAGCCCATAATGTATTTAAGTTTGCATGTCACATGTTCATGCATTTTCATGCATACGTACCTTCATTTCTTTATATTCTTATATACTGTTGTTGTTGGTACTTTTCTGATTGTCTCTCTCTCTCTCTCTCTCTCTCTCTCTCTCTCGCGTTAGTTTGCTCTATGACACATAAACGCAAATCTACTTCATCCCAGAACCCTCTGCGTTCTAGGGCATCTTCTTCTTCTGACCCTACACCTTCTTCTATATGGTTCCGTGATGATAAAGCTCGAAAGAACTTTTCGGAGAACTTTTGTAGACAAGGCATTCATTCGAAACGCCACGTCGTTCTGTTAGACTTTTTCGACACTGACCTACCCACTGTCATTCACAGTAGGGGTTGGGAGTCACTTTGTGACATCCCAGTCACTTACCCTCCATGATCATATAGGAGTTTTACATCAATATGAACGGAATCAATACTTTTGTACCTCATTTCTTCTCTTGCGTTCGAGGTACAAGCATTGTAGTTACTCTGGATATAGTATCCGAGGTACTACACGTTCCTAGGGTAGCGCATCCTGACTACCCTGGTTATGCTCGTCTGCGAACTGTGTCCAAAGACGAACTCTCGTCTTGATTCTGTGAGACACCTTCTTCTTGGGGTGACCGTCAAAACACCCCTTGCTCAGGCTTTGTAAAAGGTCTGAGGTTCCTTAACATGGTGATGACATTCGTTCTTCATCCTTTTTCTCACTATAATTCCATTACAGAGCCTCGTGCTCGATTTTTGTTGTCCCTCTTAGAGGATATCTCTATCGACTTCCCTTCTCACTTTATTCTATCCCTTATAGATGTCTATGGGGATACAATGACCCATGATAAACTCATTTTTCCTTTGGCTATCATACAGATCCTTCACCATTTTTTTGTCTCCTATCCCGAGTCTCCTCATTTTTTTATGATGGGTGCCATAGACATTATTACCGTTAGACGGAACGTAGCACAGCTTAGACCGAGGCAGCCTCAGACAGAGATGGTGGCTCCTCTAGCTTCTATCACTGTGGAGCAGCTAGACATACTCGACCTAATTGCTATAAGTGGTTAGCCACTCAATAAAGCAACAGAATGATCTCATCGGGAAACCAGAATCAATTTCCATCCTCTTTTGCTCCTTTTGGAGATCTTCTCAAAGCCCTCATATTCCTTTCGAACTTGAATGGTTTCAATTCTTCCCCGTTACTACCAGATCAAGGGTTTGCTCAACGGAAAGGTTTTTCCAAGGTGTGGAAGGAAAAAGGCTCCAAGTGATTTAGTCACTTTTTCTCTCTCTCCCTTTCTTGTTTTTGAGGTTGCATTACTTGTGTGTTTTTCTTTCATGTTTTGAGTCAGTCCAATTTTATGCTTTGCTTTGTTTAACATGTTTTTGTTTGTTAATTTTTCAGTTTTGCTTTACTTTGTTTTTCATAAAAAATAAAAATAAAAAAAAATTGAAAAATTAGAAAAATACAAAAACATTGTGTTCGTGTAAATTGGTACTTGTGTACCTTGGATGACCATTGAAATAAAGTTTTCTAAACTTTGTATCTTTTGTAACTTAGATGAGCATCTCTATGTACAACTAAGCTGGTGAGCTTTGTGGCTCGTGTTTGTGATGAGTAAGATTAAATAATCTTTTGTATTTAACACTCGTATCACTCTTTTTGACTGGAAGGACTAGAAAATCCTAAGAGAAAGGCATAAATAACTATCTCACCACTATTGCCCACCAATCATGAAATGATATTTGTATGCTTCGGCATAGCAAAAGTGGAATGTCAAATGCTTAACATCATTGGGTATTTATTTTCTATCTTTTATATGCCCATGCATGGTTTGCTCAAAAGAAAAATATGCAAAGAAAAAAAATTAAAAAGCAAAAAGAATCAAAATACTTTATATATGATTGCAAGCGTGTATTCTAGGAGATGTGAGAGTTATAGGATGTACCTCGAAGGTGATAGTCCCCATCAAACAATTATGATTGTGTGTGAGTTAAAGTGATTTTCTCATATCTCAAATCGTCATAACATGTAGACACTTGTGCAATTTTGTGATGTTTTTCACACACAACACGTAATATTCTTTGCTACTTTTGATACATGTGCAGGTATAATGTGATTTGGCTACCACAAGGAATACATGAGTTAATGTATGCTCACTAAACTATCTTTACTTTTTTTTGTAATATAAAATTGGTTAGACTTGTTGTGTGTGTGTGTGTGTGTGTGTGTGTGTGTGTGTTTTAGATCTATATGCTTGACATTTTTCTTGTTGAGAGATGATTTTGAGAGCTTAAAATGTTGTTTGGATATTTGGTTGTATAGCATGCTTGATTGCATTCATGTTTTTGTTTTTCTCTTCTTGAAAAACTGTTTTTAAGCAATCTTGATAGCTGCGGACACCTCTCGATAGCTAGGCTATCTATCGAGCCCTTTCAGCTTCTTTTTATCGCATTCTCGATAGCTTCTCGATAGCTACTCGATCCATCGAGGAAGTTTCTGGATGCTCGATAGATTCTTGATAGCTTCTTGATCCATCGAGCCCCTTTTGCTGTGGACACCTCTTGACAGATCCTTGATAGCTCTTTGATAGCTAATTCTTGCATTTTAAAGCTCGACACCTCTTGATCCATCGAGTTTTATGATTTTCTATATATAGGGTTAGTGTGAAAATTCTCTCATTTTCTCTGATCTCTCTCGATAGATTCTCACTTCTCTCTCTCCCAAACTCCTCAAACTCAACCTCTTCACATTCCTCACTTGATCTTCGGCCTAAATCAAGTTTTCTTCATTTGGTATGATCTTATTTCTTTCTTGTATCATGCATTTCATTCTTTTTGACCTAAGTTTTGGGTTTTTGAAAAGTTTTTGGGGTTTTTCAAAATTGATGAGGTTTTTGCAAAATTTTTGGGTTGGGTTTACTTTAAACATCATGCATTGCATTGCATCTGCATTATAACAATGTATCATGCATTTCAGATGTCTGTTTACTTTGTTGCAATGATGTGTGCTAGTAGGTTTGGATTGGGTTGAGCCCATGATGCTTTTTATGTTGCATATTACATGCTCATGCATTTTCATGCATACGTACCTTCATTTATCTTTATTTTGATATTGATATTGTTGGTGCTTTTCTGTGTGTTTCTTTCTCTCTCTCTTTCTTTCATTAGTTGCTCCATGGCACCTAAACGAAAATACACTCTATCCCATGACCCTCTTCGTTCTGGGGCATCTTCGTCTTTTGAAACCACTCCTTCTCACATATGGTTCCATGATGATAAAGCTTGTAAGGACTTTTCGGAGAACTTTTCTCGACAAGGTATTCATTCGAAACGCTAAGTCATTCTATCGAATTTTTCTGATACTAACCTTCCCATTATCATCTACGGTCAGGGTTGGGAGTCACTGTGTGGCATCCTAGTCACTTGTCCCTCTGTGATCATACAGGAGTTTTACTCCAACATGCACGGATTCGATACTTTAGTACCTCATTTTGTCACTTGCGTTCGAGGTACGCGCATTGTAGTTACTCTGGATATTGTATCTGAGGTACTACATGTTCCTAGGGTAGCGTATCCTGACTACCCTGGTTACGATTATTTGAGAACTGTTTCCAAAGACGAACTCTCGTCTCTATTTTGTGAGACACCTTCATCTTGGGGTGATTGTCAAAACACCCCTTGCCCGGGTTTTACAAAAAGTTTAAGATTCCTTAACATGGTGATGACATTTATTCTTCATCCTTTATCTCACTATAACTCTATCACAGAGCCTTGTGCTCGATTTTTGTTATCCTTCTTAGAGAACATTTCTATTGACTTCCATTCTCACTTTATTCTATCCCTTATAGATGTCTATAAGGATACGACAACTCGTGATAAGCTCATTTTTCCTTCCGCTATCACGAGGCTTCTTCACCATTTTTCTGTCTCCTTTCTCGAGTGTCCTCATTTTAAGGTTATGAGTGCCACAAACACTGCTACTGTTAGATGGAGTGAGGCCAAGCTTCGACTGAGGCGGCCCCAAACCTAGACGGCGACTCCTCCAGCTTCTTCCGCTCCATCCACCTCTGCTCCTTCATCTTCTGCGGGTGGAATGACTCTCGAGCAACTTGTGCACATGGATGCTCGCCTTGACACACTCAATGATGAGTTATGTCAGGTGAACACACTCAGTGAGTAGTCATATACATAGGGGGAGAGTTAGCATAGGAGATTTTTGTGATAGGGGGAGTGTTTATACTATGAGGGATGTAGTGAGGTTTCTATGTATTTTTCTTTTCTTTCTTTTACATTTACCTCATGTATATTGGTCTTGTGACCATTTGACATACATTGTACTTATTTTTGGATTTATATATATTGATGTATGTCATTCACCTATCTTTACATGTGTTATTTCTTTTCTCTCTTTATGCACATGATTCTTATATATTGTATGCAATAGTTTATCTCTGTTTCACACTAAGATGCTGTGATGAGTTTTGTTTAAAGTGTTTCAGAAATACAGGTTGTCAAAGTCTTCTTGCCATAAACTCTCCTCTTGCAAAGTTTTTCAAGATTTTGTGTTAAGATAGATTTTATTGTATTTAACAAGTGAGTATGAGTTGAGTGATTTATGACTTCTCTCATATGTTCATTTGTTTGTTGTGGTTTTGTCATGGATTGCCACAGGCAGAGATTGTTAGGGCATATGTGAATCAATGTTAGGAACATACGTCAATATTGAATTGGCTAATCCTTTGACAAAACGCACTTTACTTATAATTAGGTAGATCTAGGATGTGTTTAATACTTTAAGGAACAAGGTTTCAAGTTCAAGTGTTAAAGCCATCCAAGTCTGTCCAAGAATCAAGTGAAGAAGTGCTAGATTTTAAAACTCGACAGCTAGTATCTATCGAGGTTTATGAAAATTAGTTTTTCAGAGTTGATTTCACTTCAATCCGTGAATACATGTTTGGACTTTCTTTTCTCACAACCCTAAACATATATAAGGATTGTTTTAAAAGCCGTCAAAGGTTGTGCAAGTGTGAAGCAAAGTTGTGTTCATGCAAATTGTGACCGGAGACAAAATTTGCCTTAGTTCATCTTTCTCTTGAAGAAGTTGCTGTGTTTGTACACCGTAGGGTTTTGTAACCAAGAAGTTTCATGATCTTCATCATGTGATAAATTGAAGAACTTTGCAGCCAATATCTTTCTCAAGTTGATGGGTAAGCCACGTACTGGGATTCGCGCATTGAATTGGTAAGTCATTTATTGGGAGTCGTGCATTGAAATGAGAGATTGTCACTACAGAATAAATCAAATTGGGTATTAGGGTAAGGATTCAACTGTAGGTTGGTATAAGGTACTGGAATTCCTTTACTTGTAACCGCTTGTTGTGATAATAGTGAATTCTCGAAAGTGGTGACTTTAAAATCACCCAGTAGAGTTTTTGTCGTGTAGGTTTTCCCCATTTGTAAACAAATAACCGTGTTAATTTATTTTCCGCTACATTTTAACTTAGTTGGTGATTTCTTTGTGCTAACACGTGTATTGCATGCTAATTGAATTAATTAATTAACTTGACTAATTAATTTGTTAATTCATCATAAGGGGTAAATACATTCTTATCCTATCAGCAGGTATATTGCAGTCACCTAAAAAAACAATAAAATGGTGTTAGTATGATCTGCTCTCCATACCAACAAAAGCATATCCTAATCATGATACAAACAACAGCACTTATGCAACCAAGAAGCTTTTGAAATATCAAATCTAATCCATTATTGGCACTTTGTCAACCTCACAAATGACCACACCAAGCAAGGGACTTATCAAGTCTGATCCATGATATTGGTATTTTTTTCAAAGGACAATAGCAATAGATAGGCCTAGAGAAAATTTTAGCAACTGGCTAAGTCAGGGAATTTTCTCTGATACACCCTCTCAGCCTCACTCACCAGAAGAGAGAGCAACCATATCTTTTTCTGTTATGTTTGTTTTTTAGCCTCATTTATTCAGCACATTGTAGGAATTTTATGATTATAGAACATGTCAAGTTTCAAGACTGTTAATCATTGTAAGGGTAAGACATGGAATTCCATTATATGGATCTTTACCTGAAAAGCATCCTGCTGGTTCTGGTCCATATGCCAATTCAGGGGGAATCTGAAGCTTACGTTTTCCTCCTGTGTAAGGCACAATGACAACTTTTTATTATTATTTATTTTATAAGTAAGGCACAATGACAACTTTTTATTATTATTTATTTTATAAGTAAGGCACAATGACAATTATTTTGGGCAAGTGAGAAACAACATTTTTATTTTGGATAGGTAATAAAACTTTTATTCGAAAATGCTGAGCAACAAATGAGAAACAACATACAGAAAGTAAACTCTTTTAAGTCTATTTAAATTGTTCGAATGACATACCTACTCGCATTGGAGGTACTCCTTCACCCCCTAAAATTCCCTGGTCCAATCCCTTGGTGACCTAGACAAAAAATTAAGTATAAGATAAATTTGAATTAACCTTGATAAAGAAGGTTTGAATTATCAGCAACCTCGATTGTCAGTCTTTTATTCTCAAAGGGAGAAAAGGGAACTACTATAATACATAAAATTGTAATGAATGTGTAAGGTTGAATTTATTCAACCATCTAATTGGCTTTATTCCATGCCAAATTTGCTTGTAATTCAGCATTTAGTAACCTTGTATTTAGGTGGGTTTGTTGTAAGGGTAGTGAGTGAGATAGAGTGAAGATTGCTCAAGAGTGTGCAAGAAAACAGAGTGTCGCGGCTGGGACTCGCTGGTGGACTCGCGGCTGCAAGCCGCCAGAAGCTGCACACGTGCCAAGCATGCTGGAAGATGAACAGTCATGCTAGCTGGAGCACTACAGGACAAAACAGGACAACTGGCCATACGGTTAACTCGCGACTGGATCTCGCGACTTGGTCAAGCCGCGAGGTCAAGCCGCGAGCCACCCCTGTTTTGGAAAAACCTGACGTTTCACATTCCTCTCCACTCTAGTATAAATACCCCTTTAACCCACGATTGAAAGAGAGCTTCCAGAGAGAATTTTGAGAGAGAAACCCTAAAGAAAAACCAGATTGTTTCACCCACAATCTATACCTTAGAGTCTCTTCAAATTCCCTTACTCTCTTCCTCTCCATTGTCAAAACCTTGAGAGGCATTATACCAAACCTGGTTCTCACCATTATCATCTCTGTGAGACAGTCGTTTGGAGTTCTGGGAAGCAGTTAGGAAGGAGTCAATCTTCATTGGTTGATGCTACGGTCTAGTAGCGGAATCCGGGAAGCTAGAAAAGAAAAAGGTTCGGCGCAACCTCGTTGGAGCAAGAAGCTTGGAGGGCTTAGGTGCACTGGGTAGATTAGGCTTGGAGGGTCTATTGCTGTCCTTGTATCCCAACTATATTTTCTAGTGGATTGATTACCGCTTGGAAGGCGGCGGAGAGGTTTTTCGCCGAGGTCTTCGGTTTCCTCTTCGATAACACATCGCGTGTTGTCTTTGTGTTTGCATCTTCCTTCCTCTCTATCTTTGCCTTTATTTTATCTGCTGTGGTTTTAATTTTGTTATGGCTTAGATAGTTGTTTAACCAATTTCATATTATAGCATGTGTTAAGTTTCCGCACACTTGTTGTTTGACATATTGCTTGATTTGGTTAAGTTGTATTTTGGGGGTCTAAACGTTCAAAGGTGTTTTGTACACGTTTTTGAACTTTCAATTGGTATCAGAGCGGGTACACTTGTTGTGGTTTAAATACCTAAGTGTGATCCTTGACCCCTTGTGTTTATTTGCCATGGATTGTGCTTTGTATGACTCTTTGCATGATTTGGTTGGTAATGAATGTAACATGCCACGTGTTTGTGAAATTGCCTCTATGAGTGTTAATCCTCATAAGTGTGATGACATGTTATTTGAATCTATGGGTGGTGTTGAAAAACTCTTAAAGAAAAATGCTAAGAAGTTTCAAAAGAATTTGAGCAAGTTATTTTGTGAAAAGGATGATTTGATTGCTAAGCTCAATGAATCCAACAAATTGGTTGAGAAATATAAAAAACTTGCTGAAATTTCTCATGAAAAGCTGAAAGAGTTTGAATGTTTGAATATGGACTTGGATGCTAAACTTGTTTTGTCTAACAAACTTGTTGATGAGTTAAAATGTGAAAATGAATCTCTTAAGATGCATGCCAAGTGTTTGATTGCTGAACCTATTGTTAAAAAGGATGATAATATTTGTTGCAATCATGTTGTGGTACCCAATTTTGTGCCTAGTGTGTGTTCTACCTTAAAGGACAAATCGGTGTACATTCCTCCACATAAAAGAAATCAAAAGGTGGAGAGAAAGACTGTTAAGTCAAAACCTTCGTTTAGGTCTCAACCTAAGGCTTTGGATGGATCTAAGTTTGTTCCAACTTGCCACCATTGTGGTGTGATTGGTCATATAAGACCTCAATGTCATAAGTTGAAGAGGGAACAAAACCATGTTGCTAGATCCATTCCCAAAAAGCCTAGTGGACCTAAACACATTGTTTGTCACCATTGTGGTGCCTTTGGTCATCTAAGACCTCATTGCTCTAAGTTTCAAGCTCTTAAGAGAATCAAAAGAAAAGAGAAACTTGAGCTTTTTGGAAGTTGTGCTAAAAAGAGTAAACTGGATTTGAGTGAAAATAGCATGTTGTTAAAGAAAATGTTTAATGCTCTTAACTCCTTGACTATGTGCATCTCCGGTTCTCATTCTTCCAACCCTCGTCTCACTTATCTTGAGACACTCATTCCAAACAATCGTTCCGTTTGGATGAGGAAGGGTTCCTATGGTTGAGCCTTTGCTCTTTTGTTCCTTGATCTAATTCTTTCGATCTTTGTAGGACCCTTCATGCATTAAATGTCATAACTTCATGCATTTTGTGCATCTTGCATTTATTTGTATGCATTGTTTCGTTTTTTATCTTACTTTTATGTTTTCGTTTTGTGTGAGTAAAAATCCAAAACCACATAAAAAGTGAAAAATTCAAAAAGTTTGATCGTATATGTTTGAGCACATATCACATGTGAGTTTGGCCTTGTACCTTTGTACAAATGGCTTTGTGCATTTACGAGCTTAGCTTGTTATTTTTGCACTTATATCTTTGTGGGAAAAATCTTGACATCTTTGTGTGATTGTTGTAAATCGATCTTCAAGCTTGTCATGAATGATTAGTCAATAGTCATGTTGGTTTTGATACATGCGTAGACTTGTATTTATATCTCTTCCCACTCTTTTATTTTTATTGCTTAAAGAGCTCAATAAATGTAAATCTCAAAATGAAAAGAGATAATGAGCTGCAAAAGCCGTCGCATATACTAGTATTCGACTAGGAAAAAGGGAAAGCGACTTATATGAAAATGTATGATGCCCAAAAAGCCAAAGGCTTGTTCATCAATTTGAAATATCAAAAATTTCAGGCATCAATCTCAAAAATGAGATGTATTGCTCAAAATGAGTTGTATTGATTCAAAATGATCAAATGATATGAATTGTAAGAAGCCAAATGAAAAGCTTCAATCTTATGTAATCATTTTCTTGTGGGAGGTCATATATGTTCATTTCTATAATTGAGATAGACCACTTGACTTAGTACTAGTTGTGTATGACTTGATTGAATTGATCATTGAAACTTCACTCTAGACTAAGGACTATTCCACATTTGATACACACACAACACACTTGCCTAATGTTCAATGAATGTCTTATTCATTTGTTAGATTGTACTTGTCTAAATGTGATGTGCGTGTGCTCAATCTTATATGGATTAATCTAAAAATATTTTTGATCATTTTATATGTTTTTGGAAGTGATTTTTATCACTTTTTGTGTTTATGTTTAGTGCTTACTTTGTTTTTCAATGTTTAAACATGTTCTGGTTTGAAAAACAAGTGTCAGATTTTTTGGCCACTCATTTTGGCTACTTGCGTGAGCTGCCAGCAAGCTGCCAGTTTTGGCTACTCGGTTTGGCGGCTTGCAAGCCGCGAGTCTAAGCCGCGAGTTCAGACAGAGAGGTTTCGCGGCTCACTCGCGACTTGGCTCGCGAGTCGCCAGTCGCGAGTCGCCCAGAATCAGCTTTTTAATGAGCTTTTTCGTGGGAAACTTGTTTTAAACCTCTCCCATCCTCTCTAAAACCCCTCTTTCAATATTTTTACATCAAAACCCAACCAATTTGAATGGTTTTTCAATCCATTAACATCTCTAAGGTAATTATAAACTCTTTTCATTGATTTTGATCCTTAGATTATGTTTTGGAGAGTTTTGTGCTCTTGGTTGGGATTTTCATCATAGGGGTTGGGAAAACTTATTTTTTGTCAATTTTCTTCATGGGATTGGTTTCTTTTGTTGATATGCATTGGATGTTGGCCCCTTGTGACAGAAAGAACATGTATTAAGGGTGGATTTCATGATGCTCATGCATTGTTTCACATTTTTGTTCATAGTGTGCATGCTAGGTGTTTGATAAAATGCCTCTTAGACATTTTCTCGCTTGTTTGGACTCCGATGAGTACCAAACTTTGGGGTTTCTCATGTTTCCTCATTAGGAACATGTTTGGTTCATTGGTTGTGTATTTTAACACACCTTGCCCCACATGTGCATTTTTCATGCATTGGTCATGCATTGCACTTAGCCACCTCTTGCACACACATTTGCTACCCTTGTCATGCATTGGTATAGACCTTGCTTCTTCATCCTAGCATGTCATGTCTGTCTTATGCTTTGTAGCATTTTACTTTGTCATGGGTTTGAGCTTCATTTTCTCATTCATCTTGCACCCCTCATGCATCATTAGCATTGTTCATACCTTCATCTCTTGCCCTCTTTTCTCCTTGACCCTTTGTCTATTCCTGACAAAAAGGGGGAGCGTATACTCTAGAGAGTATTCCGGAGTATTTTGTCATTTCTATATGACTCTTGTTATGACTCTTGTGCACATCCTTAGGGGGAGAAATTCTATTTCTCGTGCACATTTGTAGGGGGAGAGATATTCCATAGGGGAGATGCATATACCAAGGGGGAGAAGACATTGTGTTAACAATAAAACTTTATTGTGTTTGTTTTCTTGTATTGCATCGTGTTTGTGTTTTGGACATGCATATATCCCTATGCTATTGTGCTTCATTGAATGCATGTTCGAATGATCATTTGCTTTGCTATGTGATCATTGTAGTCATTTCTATATGACTGTTTTGGTGTTTGATCAAGTTGCTCATATGTTTTACATCTTGTTTACTTGATCGCAATTTGCTTGTTACATTATACTTGTCCTTTTATTACTTGCTTTACCTTGAGGGTCTAATGTGTTTTGTGCAAGTGTTTCAGGTTACAAGTATATATGTTCCAAGTGCATCACAGCTTCTCATCATTTTGAAGGGGAGAAACTTTAAGCACTTTTAGTTTATATTGTTTAAGTTTTTATTCAATATAATGTGCTTTGTACCCATGTTGCTTTTGTAAGCTTTTAGGGTTTATGTTTGTAGGCTTTATGGTATGTACCTTGCTTAAGTGCAGCCTTTATGCTATGTTGAAATCAGTACTTTAATCTAAATGTTCTGCATTTTGGTTTATGTACTGTCACTCTTGTGCCCTTGTAGGATTGTTCCTAGATGCATATGCCTTGTGTGCTATGCATTGGTTGAGTGTTGAGCATACAAGTGTCTTGCCTGGTGCTTGTTAACTTGTATGTCCTTGTGTTCATTCCAAGTGTGAATGAGCACTGTGATCACTACCTTATGGTGGTCACTTGGTTGATCAAGCCATGGTTTGTATCTTACTCCATCTTTGCTTGATCACTTTCTGCCTGTTTCATATGCATTTATAATTTTCTGCTTACAATGATCATGGTGTATTGTTGTGTTTCAGGAGTTTATGTTCATATGATTCAAGTGCTTCACAGCTTCTAGAGTTAGGTGTGAGTGAGTTTTGTTCAACTGTTCCCAACTCACATGTTAAGTCTAGAGTCTGTTTTAGGGTTTTGTCACAGAATAGCCAAAGGGGGAGATTGTAAGGTTGAATTTATTCAACCATCTAATTGGCTTTATTCCGTGCCAAATTTGCTTGTAATTCAGCATTTAGTAACCCTGTATTTAGGTGGGTTTGTTGTAAGGGTAGTGAGTGAGATAGAGTGAAGATTGCTCAAGAGTGTGCAAGAAAACAGAGTGTCGCGGCTGGGACTCGCTGGTGGACTCGCGGCTGCAAGCCGCCAGAAGCTGCACACGTGCCAAGCATGCTGGAAGATGAACAGTCATGCTAGCTGGAGCACTATAGGACAACTGGCCATACGGTTAACTCGCGACTGGATCTCGTGACTTGGTCAAGCCGCGAGGTCAAGCCGCGAGCCACCCCTGTTTTGGAAAAACCTGACATTTCACATTCCTCTCCACTCTAGTATAAATACCCCTTTAACCCACGATTGAAAGAGAGCTTCCAGAGAGAATTTTGAGAGAGAAACCCTAAAGAAAAACCAGATTGTTTCACCCACAATCTATACCTTAGAGTCTCTTCAAATTCCCTTACTCTCTTCCTCTCCATTGTCAAAACCTTGAGAGGCATTATACCAAACCTGGTTCTCACCATTATCATCTCTGTGAGACAGTCGTTTGGAGTTCTGGGAAGCAGTTAGGAAGGAGCCAATCTTCATTGGTTGATGCTACGATCTAGTAGCGGAATCCGGGAAGCTAGAAAAGAAAAAGGTTCGGCGCAACCTCGTTGGAGCAAGAAGCTTGGAGGGCTTAGGTGCACTGGGTAGATTAGGCTTGGAGGGTCTATTGCTGTCCTTGTATCCCAACTGTATTTTCTAGTGGATTGATTACTGCTTGGAGGGCGGCGGAGAGGTTTTTCGCCGAGGTCTTCGGTTTCCTCTTCGATAACACATCGCGTGTTGTCTTTGTGTTTGCATCTTCCTTCCTCTCTATCTTTGCCTTTATTTTATCTGCTGTGGTTTTAATTTTGTTATGGCTTAGATAGTTGTTTAACCAATTTCATATTATAGCATGTGTTAAGTTTCCGCACACTTGTTGTTTGACATATTGCTTGATTTGGTTAAGTTGTATTTTGGGGGTCTAAACGTTCAAAGGTGTTTTGTACACGTTTTTGAACTTTCAGAATGCAGTGTAGATGTCAATTGAGATTAGCTGATAGCCCAATGGTTGTGGTTTTGGCCATGTACTTAATTCGTAAAACAGATTGTACTCAATATATCAGTCCCAATCACTTCAATTGATATAATGGAAAAAAATACCTCTCTCTCTCTCTCAAAATTAATGAGGTGAATAAACATATTTCAAGTGTTTTTCCAATTTTACCAGATGCCTGAAGGGAAGGTACAATATTTCAAGTGCTTTGTAAAACAATGTGCAGTTTGTTAATCTCATAATGCTTCTGTGACATGCCATGAACTACAAAGGCCCTTATGTTACACGTTTCTTGGTTACCAAAGTACACAAATACACATCATCTTGAGCACAAGAATAATTTTATCTGTTAATTAAATATAGCAAAATTAGAACAGCCTGTAAGAATAAAAGTTTTCAGTGGCTACAGCCCCAAATGAATATCTATTTAGATTTTTATGATGTACAGACATAAATCTGCAGCATGAACAGATGTGAAAATAGAGTGCAGATAATGTAACCTGACAAAAGAAGATAAATCAGACTAAGGGATATGTAAGACATCCAAAGAGCATCTCTATGTGCTTTAGCTTTCATAAAGACAAAGTAGTATTGCTCAAGCATCATTAGTCATAAAATTAAGATAAGAGAAAAGCTTCATGTCCACTCTAATGATTGACAATAAGACAGGATCTTACCGATAATTTAATATATGAGACAACATCATATATACCTTGCCAACACCAACGCATAGTGAGAGGTCTACCACGCTTATAGCTATTGTCGAAGACTGTCCCATCAGCGAATCTTGTTATGTAGTGCATCTGTATTGAAAATATATTTCAGAAAATTCAATTGCCTATCCAAATAGCAGGCAATTAGTGCATTTCTCACTAACATTATATAGAATCCTGTACTTTTACCCAGACTATATGGTATGCTGATCTAAATGAGGCCTATAATTACAAAACTAATATCACGGGGCTAGCGGAAGCATATACAAAAAAATAATAATATATAAAATAATCACACAAGACAATAATATTAAACATGGTTCAGCCAACTCCAAGCCTACATCCGGGCAACAGCAACCAAAATCCACTATCAATTATGGATTACAATCACTCACAATCAAACCCCTTGAACCAAACTCACATAAACAACAATTGCAAAAATCACAAATAAATACAAAAATTTTCACAAATAGAAACTAACTCACAAATCTCACACTCACAAACTCATGATCCTAAAGCGCCAATACACCCAATAACTCCCTTAGACAAAAATAGACACACACTATTCTTCAAAGAAATCCACTCCATGTTCTTTTCTACTTTCCTCATGTGAACCTTGGGCAGAAGCCACTAAACCATTTGCAAAAAGGCCTATTTATAAGCCTTCAATTCTTTATTTTTTTTCTTTTCTTTTCTTTTTTTATGAACAAGAATACCTAAATACTTCTTAATTAAGGAACTTTCATTCCATACCAAGGAAAATTCCTTTTCTTCTACACCAAGGGAAAACCATTCCTCCCACACCAAGGAAACCCAATAATAAAACTAAATCCAAATGGGAATTTGAGACAATTTCTGAAAGAGTGGAAGCTCCAAACATTGCCAAACAATTGTAGAAGTGTGGAACACAAAGGCAAGCAGAATTTTTGTCAAAAAAAGACTGAGAAATCTCACTACTTGGGAAACAATACCGATAGAGTTTCCTGTTTGGTGAGTTTGTGTTGGAGAATTCAGGTATTCTGGATATTAGATCTTATAATGATGAGCAAAGCACATTCTATAACAATATAGTTGTTTAAATGTAGATAGTGTTTGATAGAAGGTAGAAGAACTTGAATCATACAAATTTAAATTATTTTAGTTTTCCAAACCCACCAAACCTAAAAATGAAAAAAAAAAAAAAAAAAAAAAAAAAAAAAAAAAAAACATAGTAAAGAGAGAAACAGCATAGAGAAATAAGTGAAAGAAAAAAAGTGAGAGAGAGAGAGAGTTCTGACCTATGATGGCTGAGAGAGAGAGCTATGAGAATGAGGTTCTCGGCGGTGGAGTGAAGATGGAGAACGAAAATGGGTGGAGAGGTTCTTGGAGGCAGCGATGGCGTCGATTAGAGGAGGTGGTGGTGGCAAGGTGTTGAGAGTGATAGAGAGCGAGGGTTTGTTTGAGAGTGATAGATCTATTAAGACATATGTGATTCACTTGTTAAGAACATATGTCACTATTTTGTGTAATGGGCTAATCTTTTGACAAAACACACTTTACTTGTAATTGGGTAGATCTAGGATGTATTTAATACTTCAAGGAACAAGAGTTCAAGTCTAGTATTGAAGCCATACAAATTTGTCCAAGAAACAAGTGAAAAAGTGCTGATTTTTTAAAGCTCGATAGCTGCTCGACACCTCTCGACAGCTAGGCTATCTATCGAGCTCTTAAGCTATTTCTTATCGCAATCTCGATAGCTCCTCGATAGCTAGTGGATCGATCGAGAAACTTTATGTCCCCTCGATACCTGCTCGACACCTCCTCGATCGATCGAGCTTTACAAAATTCAGATTTCCAGATCTGATTTTCGGCCCATGCTTATGTATTTGTGTAAGGTTTCTTTTCCCACAACCCTAGACGTATATAAGGGTTATTTTAGAGGTCGTCACATAAGAGAATACAAGGAGAACATATGCAAAAGGTGACCGATGCCTTATTCTCTCTGAAAGAAGCTACTGCGTCTTTGCACCTTAGGGTTTTGTAACCAAGTGCTTCTTGATCTTCATTGTTGATGAAGTGAAGAACTTTGCAACCAACATCTTTTTCTAGTTGGTGATTAAGTTGTGTACTAGGATCCGCACAATTGGTTAGTCACGTACTGGGATTCGTGCATCAAAGGGTGGCGTTCATATATTGAAGAGTTCAGAGGTTCTGAAGAGGTAAAAGGTTTCCGCTGTAAGTTCATCTATGTGGATTGTAGAGTCTAGAGACAAAGGCTTTGTACTAGATTTGAAACTTCTCTTTACCATAATGGATTGCCTTTCGGGAAGGTTTCCCCCCAAGTTTTTTACTGTGATACTAGTTTGTTTTATTGATTTTCCTAAGTCATCATATCTTGTCTTATTTATTTATTTCCGCTACATGATTTTGACATGATATTGATGTTTGTTTGTTTTTACAAGTTTTATTCATAATAGATCTAATTAACAAATTGGGTTTAAAACTTGTTAATTCTATCAATCGGAGTCTAAATTTCCCAACAAATGGTATCAGAGTGAGTACACTCTAATTGGAATTAATTTCCTGAGTGTGATCCTTGACCCCTGTTGTCATGGATTGTGAACAATCTCTTTTGATTCCTCCTTTATTTGATGGAACTAATTATGCATACTGGAAAGTTCATATGAAAGTTTTTTTGCAGGCTCTAGGTGAACAAGTATGGCAAGATGTTGAAGTTGGCTGAATTAAGCCAAAGGAAGCGTCGGTGGATTAGGATGATGCAACAATCATAGCGGCAAATTTCAACAGTAGGGCCTTGAATGCCTTGTTTTGTGGGGTGACCGATGAAGAATTCAAGAAAATATCATCCACGGAAGTTGCCAAGGAAGCATGGACCATTCTTGAGACCACCTATGAAGCTATCAAGGCAGTAAAGACTGTGAAGTTTCAAAGACTCACTAGTAGTTTTGAAGAAATAAGGATGGAGGAGGATGAGACCTTTAATGAGTTCTATGCTAAACTCATGGATATTGTGAACTTTGCCTTCAATCTTGGAGAATCTATAGCAGAATCCAAGATTGTTTTAAAAATCCTTAGGTCCTTACTTGAAAGATTCCACGCCAAGATCACTGCTATTGAAGAAGTGAAGGACATTGATCAACTTCCTTTAACTGAGCTTGTAGGGAACCTTCAAGCATATGAGATGGGATTAGGCTCAATGGGAAAAGGTGGAAAGAGTAAAAACTTGGCTCTTAAATGTATAGAGGAAGAGATTGAGGACTCTAAAGATGAAGATGAAGATGAAGATGTTGATGAGGATGAGGATCTAACCTTCATAACTGATGAGATTATCAAGCTTCTTCAATTTAGGAAGAAGAATAAGCGCAAACCTTCTAGGAAATCTAAATCCTCAAGGAAGGCAAGAATGAAAAACCCGTCATCAAATGCCATGAGTGCAAAGGTTTTGGACATATGAGGATAGAATGCCCGAACTACCTTATGAAATAAAAGACCAAAGAGTCAAAAGATAAAGGGTTGGTTGCTACTTGGAGTGATACTAAGAATGACTCTTTTGATGAGTATGTGGATGAATGTATTCACATTATGGCTTTTGCTGCCACAACCGATAAGATGATTATGGAGAGTGCTAGTGATAGTGAGGATTCTTCTGATGATGAAGTACCTAAGAAGACGACCCTTTAGGAAGCCTATGATAAGCTATGCACTGAATTTATAAAATCTTAAAAGACTTCTCATCTTTGTAGAAAAGAGCTTAATGAGGTAAAAACTGAAAAACCTGATTTATTAGTCAAACTAGACGAGACTACAACGTTAGTTGAGACTCTTGTTGGAGAGAACACCTCATTAGAAGAGAAGGTCAAGAATCTTGAGGTAGAGCTTAGTCAAGCTAGAACTCAAATAGAGAGAATGTCTAGTGCAAAGTTTGATGAGATCTTGAGTGCTCAAAAGCCAAGTTCTGATAAGACTGGCTTAGGATATGTTGTCTCCTTCGGCCCCTCCTCTTCCACAGCTTTTGGATCAAGGATTGTCTTTGTGTCTCAATCTGAGAAAGGTAATAAAGGTATGAAATCCAAAATTGTTTTGGCTAATTCTAAATCCTTTGTTAGACCTTATGTTTGTCACCATTGTGGTGTTTCTAGACACATTCGTATTAATTGCTTTAAGTTGTATCCTTATAAGCAATTGTCCAAACGGTCACAAGTTTCCTCTCAAGGACCTACACCTTTGTTTGGAGAGTTATTAAAAGTTTCAAGCTTTTTAACTCAATTTCAGGAGAATCTTAATTCTTCTATGTCCTTTAGTAGACATACTAGGACACATGCCTTTTCATCTTCACGACCAAAGACTCATGCTGTGTAGGTGAGAAAGAAGTCTAAGACTTAATTGTCTTTTCTATTTGTCCTCTTCTTTAATTCTTTCTATCTAAAGTAGGACTTTCTTGCTTGATTTCTTATCTGCTTACGGAATCATGCTTTTATGTATCCGCATCTTTCTATCATGCCTTCATTCATATGCATTTTTCTTTCATGCTTTCATGTTATTTGTCTATTTTTGTCTAGTTGTTTAGTTTTTTATTTAGTTTTTTTTTCAAAATTAAAAAAAAAAAAGGAAAAATCAGAAAAATACAAAAACAGTGTATTTTGTGTACATTGGTACTTGTATACCTTGGATGGCCATTGAAACAAAGTTTTCTAAATTTTGTATCTTTTATAGCTTAGATGAGCATCTCTATGCACAACTAAGCAAGTGAGCTTTGTGGCTCGTGTTTGTGATGAGTAAGATTAAGCAATCTCTTGTACTTAACACTTGTATCACTCTTTTTGACAAGAAGGACTAGAAAATCCTAAGAGAGCATTAAATAACCATCTTATCACTGTTACCCGCCAATCATGAATGACATTTGTGTGCTTCGGCATAGCAAAATTGAAATGTCAATAGCTTAACATAATTGGGTATTTCTTTTCTATCTCTTTTATGCACATGCATGATTTTCTTAATAGAAAAATATGCAAAGAAAAATAAAAAGCAAAAAAAAAGATCAAAATGCTTTTAAATATGATTGCAAGCGTGTATTCTAGGAGATGTGGGAGTTATAAGATGTACCTCGAAGGTGATAGTCCTCATCAAACAGTTATGATTATGTGCGAATTAAAGTGATTTTCTCATATCTCAAATCATCATAACATGTATACACTTATGCAATCTTGCGATGTTTTTCACACATAACACACAATATTCTTTACTACTCTTGATATATGTGTAGGTACAATGTGATTTGGCCATCACAAGGTTTACATGTGTTACTGTACGCTCACTAAACTATCTTGACTTGTTTTTGAAATATAAAATTGGTTAGATTTGTTTTTTGTGTGTGTGTGTTTTGAATCTATGAGCATGACATTTTTTTCTTGTTCAGAGATTCGTTTTTCACATGTTTTGCATCTTTCTATTATTTTGTCATCCATAGCATCTTGTTTCATTACATTCATGCATTTATATGGATTCTTTGTACCGCCTTGATCATCTTTATGTTTCTCAGGTGAAGCTTTCTAGTTTCTTGTACCATTTGTCAATCATGACAAAAATGGGGAGAAATTGTGGACAATATGTGGTTTCTTTCTAAGACTCTACATGTTAGGGGGAGAAATACATTTTTTGTAAGGGGGAGATGTGTTTCATCTTGTTAGTGGAAGTGCTTACTTCCTTGTTCTTGTATACCGGTTTTGTGACCATGTTTACATACATTGTGCTTATCTTTGATGATGTATGTCTTCTTCACCTATCCTTATATGTGTTGTTTCTTTTCTATCTTTATACACATGTTTCTACTTGTATGCAATCTATTATTTATGTTTCACACAAAGATGCCTTGATGAGTTTTGTTTCAAGTGTTTTAGAAGTACAGGTTGTCAAAGTCTACTTTCCATAAACTCTCTTCTTGCAAAATTTTTCAAGAGTTTGTATTAGGATAGATTTTATTGTATTCAACAAGTGAATATGAGTTGAGTGATTTATGACTTCTCTCATATATTCATTTGTTTGTTGTGATTTTGTTATGGATTGCCAAAGGGGGAGCTCTGTTAGGATATATGTGATTCACTTGTTAGGAATATATGTCACTATTTTGTGTAATTGGCTAATCTTTTGACAAAACGCACTTTACTTGTAATTGGGTAGATCTAGAATGTATTAAATACTTCAAGGAACAAGAGTTCAAGTCTAGTATTGAAGCCATGCAAATCTGTCCAAGAAACAAGTGAAGAAGTACTGATTTTTTAAAGCTCGATAGCTGCTCGACAGCTCTCGACAACTAGGCTATCTATCGAGCTCTTAATCTGTTTCTTATCGCAATCTCGATAGCTCCTCGACAGTTGGTAGATCGATCGAGAAACTTTCTATCCCCACGACACTTGCTCGACACCTCCTCGATCAATCGAGCTTTATGAAATTTAGATTTCCAGATCTGATTTTCAGCCTATGCTTATGTATTTGTGTAGGTTTTCTTTTCTCATAACCCTAGACATATATAAGGCTTATTTTAAAGGCCATCACATAAGAGAATACAAGGAGAACATATGCAAAAGGTGACCGATACCTTATTTTCTCTAAAAGAAACTACTGCGTATTTGCGCCTTAGGGTTTTGTAACCAAGTGGTTCTTGATCTTCATTGTTGATAAAGTGAAGAACTTTACAACCAACATCTTCTTCTAGTTGGTGATTGGTTAGTCATGTACTAGGATTCATGCATGAAAGAGTGGCGTTCATATATTGAAGAGTTCAGAAGTTCTGAAGAGGTAGAAGGCTTTTTCTGTAAGTTCATCTACGGGGATTGTAGAGTTTAGGAATAAAGGTTTTGTACTAGATCTGAAACTTCTCTTTACTATAGTGGATTACTTTTCGGGAAGGTTTTCCCCCAGGTTTTTTACTGTAAAACTAGTTTGTTTTATTGGTTTTCTTGGGTCATCATACTTGTCTTATTTATTTTTTTCCACTACATGATTTTGACATGATATTGATGTTTGTTTGTTTTTACAAGTTTTATTCATAATAAATCTAATTAACAACTTGAGTTTAAAAATTGTTAATTCTATCAACCGGGATCTAAATTTCCCAACAAGATCGATCTAAGTTTGTTTGGTGGTGATGAGGGATTTTTTCTTCAATTTATACCAAGTTTGTAGCCGCGTTTACAAAACGCAGCTATAGGTCCTTTTCAGGAAAAAAAAATTAAATAAATAAATAAATGTTTAACCTAGAGCCACACTTAAAACATGCAATTATAGACAATATTATAGCCACGTTTCTTATAAATGCAGCTCTAGGTATGTCTATGGCCGCATTTCTTAAATGCAGCTTTAGGACATATTTCAAAATAATAATAATAATAAAATGAGTCTATAGCCACATTTTAAAAATGCAGCCTAAGCCCTTACCACATAAGTGCAGCTGAAACATCAAAAAACGCAACTACAGAGCTGATCTGTAGCCACGTTTAGTAAACACGGCTAGGTGTAGCTGCATTTTTACCAAACGCGGCTTAGAGCCACTCTATAGCCATGTTTTTGTAAACACGGCTTAAAAAAACGTAGTTAAAGCCCGCGTTTTTTGTAGTGAGGATATATTAGATAATGTTCAAGGTGCTACAAGTTAGAATACAAGAAAGAAAAAGGTTGTAGGTTGAGGAAATTCAAAACATGCTAAGTTCGACCGATCGAGAAAAAGGCTCAACTGATTGAGATGTGGCTTTGTAGAATTTTAAGTTCGGTTCATTGGGCCAAACTTGTCCATTAAGCCCAGTTTGTGGTCTACTTGTTGTAGTATATAAATGACATTATAAGCTAACCCTAAGTGTGGGTTTCAGAGAGAGAAGAGTGCATATTTTGCCTCCTATTGTAGATTTATGAAGTTCTCTCAAATTTTTTACCGGTGTTATTCTTTGAAGAAACTCAAGATCCGATGTTGTAGAAGTTGTTGCATACCAGATCAACTAATGTTGATGGTCTAAAGTTTTGAGTGGAATCTCAGACTCATAAACGTGGGTGTTTGTGTTCAACAAATTCAGATAGAAGAGTTCGTAGATTCAGAGCTGCGTGTGGTCACATGAGTAAGTACTACAAGAGGTAGCTTTAGATTTAGGGAAAAATATATTGTAAAACTTCCATTCTATTTAGTGAATTTGTAGCCTTGAGGATAGTTTAGGTTAAATACTCTTCAGGTATTTTACCTTTCATAGGTTTTTTACCTTTCATTGGTTTTCTTGGGTCATTATATCACTTGTCTTCTTTACTTTTCCGAACTTAGTGATATGATTGTTGTGTTTAACCTAAATCTAAATAATAAACCTAAATTTCAACTTAGTTAATTAATTAGGTTAAACAATTTAAGTATACGGGAGTCTAAATAAACAAGCAGAATTTATATTTTCAACCAATTTTAAAGAAGAAAAAATAATTTTTTTTTTCTATTTTAGAAATTCACTATTCCAACGCACTTACACACCCTCCCACAACCTCTCTCTTTTTTTTTTTTTTTTTTAATAAAATAATATATATATATATATATATATATATATTTTTTTTTTTTAATAATTTCTTCCTTACACTCATTCTTATTTTTTTCCTTCCACCCCTCAGTGGAGGAGTCAAACCCAAACCACCCATATCTGCTATCATCCTGTCTCCATCGTCTCTAGATCATCAAGATCACAAAGTCTCCTCCGCCACTGCTATGCTGCAATAGTTGTGATTATCCCTTCTACTGCTAGTTCTAGTCCTTCTCATCATCTCCCCGGTCCTGACCTCATTCCATTTTGCTCATCCATCAACTCCCTCAGCAAAGGCCCTCAACACCAAGCAAATGTAAAGGATTTTGTTGGGGGTATTTAGTAGTTGGGATTTTTTTCTGGTGTTGAAAAAAATAACAATGGTTTACAGAGCTGCAATGGCTCTGTGAGAGGCCGCGAAAATTGGGGCGCTCTCAAAAAGAGATTTGGGTGCTTTTTCAGGGCACCTCTCTTTTTGGGTAAATTGTGTATTTTTTTATACAAAAAAAAAATAAGAAAAAATAAATACAAGTTACATGCTCAAATATTTCATTGTCATCGATTGAATAAAGAAAAGTACAATCTTGGTAAATTATACCTTACAATGCTTTGAGTCCTAGTTACAATCTACCAAAAGAATACATGACTTTTTGTCCTAGTTACAATCTACCCAAAAATAAAAAGAAAGACAAGGTATAGGTCTACCTATTCAAAAGAACTAAGTTCGGGAGCTAGGTTATGGAATGGGAAGGTGTTAGACACCCATTCTGCCTAGACAGAGTCTGGTCTTCTAGACTCTAATGATCAATATACCTTTTTTGCATGATGTAAATGATATGTTGCATACATGACACACTTAACCAAAACTGACTCACATAAATTTATCATATGAATGTATCCTCTTTTTTAGAAAAAAAAAAAAAATCAGATCTGTTTTGTGAATTAAAAAAATTGATTCATTAAAAAGAAACCAGATCTGTTTTTGTGTAAATAAAATAAAAAGTTTTGTAAAGAAAGTCAGATCTGTTTTTTGTGTAAATAGAAAGAACAAGGTTTCTGCTAAAAATATCAGATTTCTTTTGGAGCAAAGTTAAAAATGGTGATTTTTATTAAGAAAAAATTAGATCTGTTTTGTGAATAAGAAAATCTAGATTTTTAGAGAAAAAAAACAATCTGTTTTTTATGAATAAAATAAGAAAAATGCATTTTTTAGAAAAGGAACTACACTCATGAGATAAATCTATTTTACATACATCAATCAAAAATCATCTCAACTTTTGACTTCTTCTTTTAAATTTCAAAATTTGCTATTTTGTGAAAAAGAAAATTTTTCTTAAAAAAATCAGATCTGTATTTAATGAAAATACAGATTAGTTTTGTGTGTTAAAAAAAATCAAATCTGTATTTAATGAAAATACAAACCAGTTTTGTGTATTTAAACAAATCAGATCTGTATTTAATGAAAATACAAATCAATTTTTATTTGTAAAAAAAAAAAAAAAAATCAGATCTAAAAAATTTAGATAAGTTTTTAGTTTAAAGAGAATTTTGATAACTAGCAGATTTTGAGATTCAAGAGAAAGATTACAACAAACAAAAGAATCATCTAAAGACATATTTAAAGAAAAATTTCAAACTAAGCTTGGCAATTACATCAAGAATCAGAAATAATAAAACATCTTAAACCTATTCTTGCATCATCAAACAAAATTAATAAAGAAGAACAGAAACAGAAAAGAAATAGACTACCTCTTGCATGAGCATGCTCTTCTTAGTGAAAGGATATTTTAGGATTCAAAGAAGTTTATTCAACTCTTTGAAGTCTAAAATATTTTGCTTACAAAAAAGAAATTCCTAAAGCAGGAGCCTTCAGACTGTCTTTAACGTAAGGGAGATTATAAAAGAAGAGAAGAGCCAGAAAGAAGAGGGGGGGGGGGGGGTCAGAAAGTGTGAAAAACTGTGCTGAATTTTGAGAGGTGTCCTTTATTTATAGAGGCTGGGATATTCGAAAAATTAGCTAAATGATTAGAATATGAACTAGGATGCGTCATTATCTCTAAAAAGTAAAAAAATATCAAATTTATCCCAATCCAGGAGCCCTTGGGCCGTGGCCCAAGTTTGTGCCAATTGGCATTTGAGAAGTGCCGAATGGCCCTCTTGGGTGTTGGTCCCATGTTTGAGTTTTTGTCCATTTTGGATTCCTTTTTTGAGGTTTTTTTAGCCGGGACTTGCACTGAGAAGCGTTTTTTATCCCTATTCTAAAAATTAAACTCCTTTTCTGATGATTCAGGTCTCTACAGAAATGATTATCTTGTAGTTAAACACTCCAAAAAAGTCTTAACTATCCACAATTTTGTATTTATCTAATTATCCTCTTTACTCCCATGCAAGCAAGCCTATTTTTTATACTAACTAACAATCAATCACAAAATTATTTAATTAGTTTTAATTGTCTAGCCAATCAGAATTAATTTAAATTAATCATGTGTGGTTGGTTTCACCTAAACACAAACTTGATCATGCGATATCTTTCAATCTAACGGTTCGGTTTGAAAATCGGACATACCGTCGCGACTGTTAGAATCTCAAGATCATTTTTATGATATGCAATGAATGAATTAATACATGTAATACAATCATGAATTTTGGGTATATGAATAGCCATTCTAGTCATCTTCCTTGATTAAATTATGGTTGCAAAATTGAGTATCTACAGGCTCATTATATCTGGAGAGTCATTGTAGCTCTAAAAAAAATTTCAACTAAATAAATAGTTTGTTCTTTGTTGGATTCCAAAGTTGCGGGTTTATTCTTCAGAATAGAGAGGAAATTAGCTTTGAAGAGCACATTGTAAATGCTCTAAGCATGTTTACTATAATTGGATCGAAGCAGACTTGACATGGTATAGGCTTTTAGGACATTAGTTGCTAACCCGTGCGATGCACAAAATAGTCATACAAAAATTTTAAATTTTCATTTTGTTTAAAGTTATGATCAATTGAAAATAAAAGTTACAATTTAATAGGAAAAAAATTCTAATACCAATAATACATGATAAGTCCAACACCAATAATAATTCGGTATTCTTTGCTATCTGTAATAATTTGTTATACCTAAAATTTATGCTAAACATGAAATTAATAATTATTCCCAATACTTAAAAATCATATGCAATAGGAATAATATATTTTTAAAAAGAAAAAAAAAAACTAAAGAAATTGTTAACAAACCTAGAGTGGAAGTAATAAAGTTTGCAGTTATTTATCTAAAAATGAGAGTAGGACGTTTTAAATTCCTTATACTTTTCAAATTGCTCAAGTCCATTCCGTTTTTCACTTCTTTTTTTTTTTTTTTTTTTTCCTTCTCTTCGTTTTCAAATTCTCTCATTTTTACCACTTTGGAGTTTTTTTTTTTTTTTTTTTTTTTTTTTTAACATCTATCATCCAAAAAAATGTTTTAATTTCCTCATACTTTTCAAATTGCTCATCAACGGCACAAGTACATTCCGTTTTTCCCTTCTTTTTCTTCTAATTTTTTTTCTTCTCCACCTTTTTCAAACTCTCTCATTTTTATCTCTTTGTTATTTTTTTTTTTACTTCAATCTTGAATTGCTCTCATCCACAATTTTTATTCATTTTACTTTCAGAATGCCTTATCTTTTAATTTCCCAATCCTACACAACTACATGTTTTTTTTTACAAAAAATCTTGCAAAACCATTGCCTTTTCACCATGCTCCTTTCTTTTTCTTTTTATTATTTTATTTTATTTTGTCAAAATATTTTGCAGAAGCATTCATGTAAACATTTGATAGATTTCATGGTGGTGATAAGGTGCTGTTTAGGTCTTTAAAAAAAAAAAAAAAAAAAAAAAAAAAAAAAAAAAAAAAGAATCTTTCAATGTATCTGTTGGTTTAGGGTTTAAGATGGGCGTAATTTGGCAATTTCATTTAGTGGATTTTTTTTCCTTAATAGAATCAATTGATTTTCTTAAGTCATTAGTTGATGATTTTCACTTATTTCTATGAGTTTTTGATACAAATACTATACTACTTGATATATCCTATTGTCACCCCTATAATTCACCTGTAGCCTTAATTTGTACCCAATTTTTCCTTAACATACATATGAGAAAAGGTATCTGACCTTTAAAGTTGATTTGGCGGCACTTTGTTGGCTGGCATCACCGAAAAGAGAAGTCCTATTGCAAATAAGAGAAAAAAACTTTTCTGGATAAATTTGTTTCAAAGTTTTCAACAGGAAATAAATTTTGGAGAGAGGGAGAGAGAGGGGGAAAGAAGTTCGTAGAGAGAGAGATATAAAAAAATATTGTATATTTATAACTACTGCCCAAGAGAGTGAAACGTCGTGTCTAAAGTTATAGGCAGTTGGTTTTTTTTTTTATAAAGTCTAGCAGGAAAAGAGCCAAAGAAAAAGAAAAAGAAGAAAATAAATACAGATAACTAAACAACTACCAAACTAATAAAACAGATAACTAAACAACTACCAAACTAATAAAATCAAAACGTTTGGCATAAACCACCAAACTAAAAGGCAGTTTTCTGTTTGAGTTCTTAAAATGTTAGATTGGCATTTATTTATGTAGCCACATGGCGCAATGAGGTAAGGTCAACAAAAGATCAAACGTTTCGACTATTAGTTATTATATAAATTGAGTCATATTTGTTTGACTAGTGGCTTATTGACTTAGTTACAGGTTTAATTAAAATTTAAATGCGTTACAAAGAACCCACCAAATTTGAGCAACTTTAAACGGGTCATATGCTCAAACACTCTAACTAACTACTAAAATCAAAGTATTTGTTCATCGACCAAGTTGATCTAAGTTTAGTAACTACGTTTTTAAGATGAATTTGGTCATTCGGTCAATGAACATGGGGTTTAAGACTTAAAGTTGGGGTTTGGTGGAGTATTTGAACTAACTTGGTCTTATCTATTAGAGATTAATAAGTCTAGAGACATTCAATTTTACACCCAATTAATGTGTTAAGTTATAATTGGTGTATAATAAAAATATTATCAGTGATGAACCTGATGTTGCTCCCATTAAAAATTAACAACTCAGCTAGATGTTAAGCCTCTCACCCAATTAAATCTCTTGAAATCCACAAGAGCCAAGAAGATTTTGTCACCTGACTATATAAATACCTGCTAAATGAGGGTTGTCCAGGGGTTGGCTCGGGTTGATTTTGGGCTCAAATCAGACTCGACCCACTCCTGTTGGGTGGAAGAAGAAGAAGAAACCTGTCGTTGACCGCCAATCCCCATGGGTTAAGTCAGATCAGGCTTATCCATACAACAGTTGGTTCAATTGAAACCAATGAACAAGCGACGATGGGCAGAGATCTCTAGATCTTTGCCAGATTTGAGCAAAGGAGTGCAAAACCTGGCCAGATCTAAGTGAAGGAGATAAAAATGTCACTAGATTTGGACTGACGATAGAGACAAACATTGTCCGAACTAAGTGAGGGAGAGCCAAGCATTGTCAAATCTATGCGAAGGAGGGACAAATGTGGCTAGATCTGAACAAAGAATAGGTTGATCATCTTTAGATTTGGTGGTTGTCGGCCAGGTTTGGTGGTTCGGGTTTTAAAATAGGAAACCCGCCATTTGACCTGTCGGAGTTGATTTCTAAAGAGTTGATAACCACTATTGACTGCCAGAGTCGTCAAATTGGGCAAAAAGTGGGTTAGTTTAAGTTAGTTTAGTCAGGTGGGTCAAGTAACCGGGTTGCTTGGACAACCCTATCCTTATTTTTTTAGAGGGATGGACAACCTTATCCTTTATAATTCTCATTTTTTATTCCTTCTTGCTTGCATTTTTTTTTTTGTTGGTCCATCATACCATTTCAAGTTCTTCTTCAGTTCTTCTTTCTCTCTATTTTTTATATTTAAGCCTTTTACTCCTCCACAATAACCAGTTAATGACCCCGTTTGTTTCCACTTTTTGAGCCCAAAAAGGGCGTTTTGAAAAAAGCTAAACCAAAAAATGCGTTTGGTAAGCCCAAAACGCAACTTTTTTATAAAAGTTGCGTTTTGAGCATTGAGAAAAAATTAAGGGGAAACGCGGAAGGGCTTATGGACCCTTGAGGGTCCATAAATGGAAACGCGCTATGCGCGTTTTGTATTATTACCGTTGCAAACGCGAAAACACCGAAATACCCATCAGTTCTCTCACGCCCTCATCTCTCATCTGTGTCTTTTTTCTTCGTCTTCCTTTTCTTCTTCCTCTTCGTCTTCCTCTGCTTCTTCATCGGTCTACCCCCACAATCAACAAAACCCATTTCAACCTTTGATATTCCGAACACAGAATCAACAAAACCAAACCAAAAATAACTCAAAATCAACACAAAAACAACTTAAAATCAACTCAAATCAGGAAAACCCATCCCAAATCCAACTCAAAATCAACCCAAAATCCATAGAAAAAAAAAAAACCCAAAATCCCAAAATCCTTATGTTTCAATCATCTTCATCTTCATCTTCATCATCATCATCATCATCATCATCATCTTCTTCTTCTTCTTCTCTAGAGTGTGAAAAAAAAAGAATAAAGAAGGAAAGACAAAATAAGGAAATAAAGAAAAAGGACGAAAAAAGAGATGCAGAGATGCAGAGACTTCTTCATCATCATCATCATCTTCATCTTCTTCATCATCATCATTAGCTTTCGAAGTGTCAAAAAAAAAAAAAAAAAAAAAAGAGATGCAGAGACCTTGAGCCGGCTTGAGGGATGAGAGAGGGGTTTGAAGTGTGTGGAACATTCTGGAGTGGAGTGGAGTGTGAAGTGGAAGGGAAAACTAAGGAAATAAAGAAAAAAAAAGTAGGGGCACGTGTGTGGAGGAAGTGGCAGGGAAAGAGAGGAAAAAAGGAAATAAAGAAAAAAAATGAAGGGTATGTGTGTGGAGGAGAAAAAAAGAGGGAAAAAAAAAAGAAGGAAATATGGATAAAAAAATAAAATAAAATAAGGGAAACATAAAATAAAGAATAAGAAATTAAAATTGAGAAATACTGTTACAATATTTTCACAATAAATCTTAAGTGATATGTTATTATTAGTTAATATTGGTGAGAAAAAAATAACTTGTTTAGAAATTGAAAAAAAATAATTATAATAGTACGTTCAAATTAAAATCAATATAAATTATCACAATACTTTTACAATAAATCTTAAGTGGTAGGTTATTATTAGCTAATATTGGTGAGAAAAAAATAATTTCACAATATTGATTTAAGTATGAAATAAACTCTCTTATATACATTGTCCTTTTTGGTAATTTATCTTTCAAACTGCCACTTTTATAAGTGTTAGCCAAACACTCAACTTTTTCAAAAAGCATTTTTTAACAGCTTTTACCAAACACTCAGCTTTTTGAAAAAGAACTTTTTCATTATGCACTTTTTGAAAACTCCACTTTTTCATTATGCACTTTTTCAAAAAGCTGAACCAAACTCACCCAATATTCTCCCACTTTCTTTTTCAAACATTCTTTTTCTTCTTTTTTCTATTCGGCTTTCTCTCTCTTCTCTCTAGTTTTCTTTTATCTCATTCCTTTTATTTTTGTGTTTTGATTGTTTTACCAGTAAGGGCACGCTTTTTCTTCTTCTTTTTGTTTTTTATTTTTATTTTTATTGGGATGTGGGAGCCATAATGTGGGGGTCGTTCAGGCTTTCTCTTTTGTAGGAGCTTGCGGTGTGTGTTGGGTTAGTTGAAAGAGCTTATTAACAGGGCCAGTTCTATACATTAGCCGAATTAGACACTCCACTAAAGCCCCGAGTAAAAAACGAAGGCCCTCTAATAAGGCCCTTAAAATTTAATTATTAGAGTTATTTTTTTCATTGTAACAGTATTAATCACACCCAAATAAAATGATATTTTTTTATTAAATGAAAAAAAGAAGAAAAAAAAAGAAAAGAGAAATATTATGTCCACGACAAACCCTAAATATCAAGTTGTTACTGTCTATTATTGATGAGGCAAAAAAGTAATTTTACCAATGAGTTCAAATTAAAATTAGTAATAACTTAACACCTACGACTTGTTGTGTAAATGTTGTAAATGTAGCACTTCTAAAAAAAAAAATGAACAATACAAAAAAGTTCATTTATCACAACAATTGAGTTGACAACTTTTACTATGACAAAACTTACTAGTTCTTATCTATGTTCATTACTAACATCACCTTTCTACTTACTACTATCAAGCTGTCACATTATCAAAAGTGAATAGTTTGTCAAATTTTTTGTGTAATAGGCTTTCTTAAAAAAATAAAAATAAATAAAAAATTTGTGGTTGATTAGTAATTTTGTATTTGAAAAAAAGATAAGAGAGTTTAAGCAATATTTTTTTTAAAGTCATATATATATATATATATATAATATGCCTCAATTCATTTTCACCTAAGATCCTAAATGTCCTGATTATTAACAATGGATCCGGCTATGGGGAGTTGATTGGAGAGGTTAGCATATACATTTGGTTGTGGGACGTGTTCAAGGTGTAAAGTAAGTTGCACCTTTGTATGAGTAATGAAAGAAATAGAAAAAAATTGGTGGAACTGTGGAAGGGTTTTGGAGATACCTGCAGGCTGCGGTGCTTTTGACGTAGTCTTTACAGCTATTGTTGGAGTTGTGACTTCGAGACATTGAGGGACTGGGCTTGAACTACAAAGAAGCATGTGCACGTGTATGAGTAAGCTTATAAAAATAACCAATGTTGGAGTTGCGAGTTTAGAGAGAATGATGAGCTTGGACTTAAAAGAATGTTGTAAGATTAAATTTATTCAACTATGTGTTGGTTTTATTCCGTGCCAAATTTGCTTGTATTTCAACAATTAGATATCTTGTATTTAGGTGGGAATTATGTAAGGGTTGTATGTGAGAGAGTGTGAAGAAATTCAAGTATGTGAGCATTCAAGAGATTTCTCGCAAGTGACTTGTGACTGGCAACTCACCAAAATGCCACATGTGTGAAACATGCAGGAAGCTAAAGGGTCATGATAGCTGGAGCACTACAGGACAAAAAGTACAGTCCGACCTGATAGTTATCTCGTGACTCATGCCACTCGTGAGACTGAGTTGCTAGAATGCCATGTTTTGCAGAAAAGTGTATTTTCACATTCCACACGTATCCTACTATAAATACCCTTATATCCACAAAATGTAAAGAGTTTTCCAGAGAGAATTTTTTGAGAGAAAACCAAGATTGACTCATCCACAATCTTAGACATTTGATTCTCCAAATTCCTCTACTCTCACCCTCTCCATTGACATATTCTTGAGAGGTATATTTGCCAAATCCTTATCTCACCATACCTATATCAATGAGGAGGTATTTTGGTGCTTGGGAAACAATTCGGAGATGACTAATTCACTTGGTTGATGCAATGGGTTTATTGCGGGATCCGGCAAGTTAGAGAAGACTTGGTTAGTCTTAACTAGTTGGTAGCAAGAGCTTGGAAGGCTCAAGTACATTGGGTAGACTAGGCTTAGAGGGTCTTTTATTATTCGTGTACTCTAACATTATTCTCTAATGGATTATTTTACCACTTGGAGAGCGGTGGAGAGGTTTTTGGCCGAGTTCTTCAATTTCTTCTTCGATAACATGTGCTGGTGCTATCTTTGTGTTTGCATCTCTCTAACCCTTACTCTTGCTTTTTAATTGCTGTTGTGTTGTGATTAATTATGGTGTAGAGTTTTTTATTTGTTTGGGTTTTTGTACCTGTTATTCTGAACATCTATTGTTTGGGTATAAGCTTGTATTGGTTAAATTTGAAATTAGGGGTCTAAACATTCATCAGTGTTTTTCACACTAATTAAACTTTCAATTGGTATCAGAGCGAGTACACTTTGTCGGATTTCTACATCCTATGTGTGATCCTTGACCCTACAATGGATAGGTCTCAATCCCTAAATGCACCACCCTTCTTTGATGGGAGCAATTACGCCTTTTGGAAAGTGTGTATGCATGCATTCTTATGCTCTATTGATGATAGTGTATGGCATGCTATTGAGATTGGATGGACTAGGCCGAAGGCTACCAAATCTACTTGGGATAAGGCAAGCCTTGCAACGGCCAATGCTAATAGTAAAGTTCTAAATGCTATTTTTTGTGGTGTCTCACCTAATGAATTTCACAGGAATTCACATGTTACAATCACTAAGGAGGTGTGGGAAATTTTGGAGAGCACATATGAAGGCACCAAAAAGGTGAAGGACACCAAGTTACAAATGCTTACCACTTGCTTCGAAGAGCTAAAGATGAGCGAAGATGAGTCGTTTGACTCCTTTTATGGGAAGCTAAATGAAGTGGTGATTGGCAATTCAACTTGGGTGAAAAGACAGACGACTCTAAGGTTATGAGGAAGATACTACGATCATTGCCGGAGAGCTTTTGCGCAAAGGTTACTGCCATCGAAGAGAACAAAGACCTTGATGAGATTAAAATTCAAGTACTCATTGGTTCTCTTCAAACCTATGAGCTATCTCTACCATCATAAAGGAAGAGCAAATCTCTTGCTCTAAAGACAATCAATGAGAGAGTGGAAGCTCAAGACTCCTCAGATGAGGATGAGGTTGAAAAGGAAGTGGTGTACCTTGCTAAGAACTTTCGTAAGTTCTTAAAATTCAAAAAGGATAGGAAGTCATTTGAGAAGGGAAAATTCTCTAATTTTAAGAAGGATAAAAAGGACTTCAAGAAGAAGGATTATAAAGATTCTTCTCCATCTCAAGCAATCACATGCTATGAGTGCAAAGGGCATGGGCATGTGAAGAAGGCATGCCCCACTTATTTAAAGGCAAAGGGTAAAGTCTTTGCCACTACCCTTAGTGACTCGGATAGCTCTAATTTGGACTTAGAAGAAAGTTGTGATGGAGAAAGAAACTACTCCGCATTTATGACCATTGCACCCGTGGAAGAGCTCTAGTGGAAGACCTCGGTAAGCACACCGAAGTGGAGTCTATGGGGATTGGGGAGGAATCCGATGATGAAGATGAAGAAGCAAAGGGATTGCAAGGAACCTATAATTCTCTTCTTGAGAAGTTTGAAGAGTATGCTAGAGTGGCTAAAGAAGCCATAAGAAAAATGAAAAAAGTTGAGCAAGATTACAAAAGCCTTCTAGTGTGGTTCAAAGAGACGAAATGTGAAGTTGAGGCGCTGAATGAAGAACTAACTAAAGCCTATTCCAAGATCAATTTTCTTGAGCTTGAAGTGATTCAAGCTAATGCCAAAGTGGAGAGTGTTGCCTCTAAGAAACTTGACGAAGTGCTTGCACATCAAAAGCCTTTTTCCGACAAAAGCAGCTTAGGATACACCGGAGAAAGTAGCTTAAAAGTCAATGTGTCTAAGGAGATGAAGTTTGTTAAAGCCAAGGAACCAATGGTAACAACTCCAATTGTTGAGAATGTGAAGGTTGAGAAGAAGCCAAATGTGATTGCTCAAAGGGTTTTGACAAAACCTCTAAATCCATTTGTGGCCAAACCCAAGGCTAAAGGGAAATCTCTTCTGAAGTCACAAAGAGGTCCTCAAACTCAACATTTTTGCCACCATTCTGGAATCCGAGAACACACTAGACCTAATTGCACAAGCTTCAAGTATTGAAGAATACAAGTTCTCAAAGGCCAAGAGGACAAAGAAATGGCAAGGGGAACCTCAAGCAATCAAAAGGGCGAGAAGTTGATTATGATAATGGTGATGTGATGAAGATGATAGACACCATCACTTCTTGTTTGGCAAATTTCACCCAAAGGTTTGAGAATTGCAACTCGAGTACCCAATCCTTTAAGGATATCACCCCAAATGCATGTGTCGTGTGGGTGAAGAAGGGTACACATGCATAAGCAATAAAACATGTCCATGCATCAATTCTTTCTATATATTGTGACTTTGTTTGGTTGTTTGCTTATTTTTTTATTCTAGCGTGTTTTTACTATTTTGTTTGTTTTTATATAGCTTTGAATGTGTTAGGTTCTAAAGTTTAGGACTTTATGTATTCAGAACTCTAATTTGTATTGTTGGCAAACCATGATCAAAACAATGTGTTTAGAAGTGTTTAAAGCTAGCTCAAAGTTGTATGTCAATGTAAAGTTGGAATCGAGTTTAATGCAGGAAGCACTGTGGCTTTCGGCCTGGCTCGATCGATCAAAGCTTAGACTCGACCGATCGAAGCTCGGGCAGATTGCTTTTCTGCAGAATTTTTCAACTCAGCCCTAGTTGTTTTAAAACGTTTTTAGGGTTTCTTATTTGTCCTAAGTATAAAAGGCAAACCCTAGCCACGTTTTAGTATTGCTCATATTGCGGTTTGTGTAAATCTCTTGTGAGATCTAGAGGAGTTTTCCTTTACACAAACTTAGGGTTTTCAAGAAGGAGATATTCTCTACACCTTGATGATCAAAACAGTTGCTGCCATTAAAACTTAAAGAATACACAAACGAGGGTGCTTGTAGCTGGTGGGAATCCAAGAAAGAAGGAGTCCGTGGATTCGGAGCTTGCACGTGGTCGTGTCAATAAGTTCTACTGGTTGGTAGCATTAGGAAGTCAAGCGGGGGTGCTTGTAAGTCCTTTTGTATGAACTTCGATTCTTTCAAGATAGTGGATTCAAGTTTACCTTGAGGATAGTTAGGTCAAATCCTCCCCAGGTTTTTACCGGTTTGGTTTCCTGGGTGATCATATCGTGTGTTATTTATTTTCCGCTGCTTTGCATGATTTGATCTTTATTATTGTGATAACCTAGACTTGTTTAATTGGACTAAGTAACAACTTGGCTAATTACCTAGGTTTAATCAATTGTTTAAGGGGTCTAAAAACTGTCAAGTGGTATCAGAGCGGGTTGCTCTTTTGTTTTAGATCTTTTGATCTAAGAGCTGATCCTTGACCCCTGTTGTCATGGATAATTTGAAGTGTTTTTCTAATCATGTTTCTGCTCATGCTTCTGTTGATTTTATTGATGCTTGTGAAAATCTTCGTAAGGAATTATTGAAATCTATGAAAATTGCTAAGAAATTCAAGGAAGAGTTAAAATTGGCTAATCTTGAAAAAGAGGAATTGGTTGTTAGATTAGATGAATCTAATAAAAAGAATGAATTTTTGAGAAATCAAATTTCCTCTCAAGATGAGAAGATGAAAAGCTTGGAACAAGAGTTAGTTGAATCTAAAGTTAAAATTGAAAATTTGACTAGTACCAAGCCTGCTGTTGATAACAGAAGTATTTCTGTTTCTCTTAAGCCTAAAACTGAGAAAGTTTATATCCCTCCTTTCAAGAGGAATAATAAAGAAAAGGCTTATTTTGCTAGGTTAGACAAAGGTAAAAGTTCTGATGTAGACGCTGAAGTTTCTAAACCTATGTCTAAACCTACTGTTAGAAAGCACAATAAATCTGTTTTTGTGCCTACTTGTCACCTTTGTGGTGGTGTTGGTCATATTAGACCAAATAGTTCTTTGTTGAGGCAAAAACCAAAATCTGAGACTAGACTTGTTGTTAGGAATACTGATGTTCCTAAATTTGTTCCTGTTTGTCACTTTTGTGGTGTCTCCGGTCACATTCGTCCTAATTGTCATAAATTGAAATTTAAGCATTCTGTGTTTCAATCTAGGATATGTGATGATATTTCTCCTGCCATAAGTCCATATAAATTGTTTCATATTATTTTGAAAAATTTAAGCTTGTTGGCTTGTGAAAGGAATTTGCAGGATTTTAGTCTTTCTCAGAAGATTGGTGTAATCCCTTAAATACACTCTGCTTCACACGGATTTTCACCTACAAAGCCGAAGACTCGTGCTAGATGGGTGAGAAAAGATTCTCTAAGGTGAGTGTTGCTGACTTGTCCCTGATTTAATTCTTTCAATTGTTTGTGGATATGTTTAGTTTTTTAGTTTTTTTTATTTAATAAAAAAAAATCCAAAAACATTGAAAATTTTCAAAAAGACAAAAATATTTTATTTTGAGTCTTGTTTTATTTTTCTTGAGGATTACATGAATTATGATATCTCTCTTGATTTAGAACATGCTTGACATTGTGGAGAAACTTGAATAGTATGTGTTATATAAGTGCTAAGCTATTTTTGATTTTCTATGAGTATGTACTAGTTTGTACATGTGCTCAAGGGTTAATTAAGAAATTGATAATTCTTGTTTGTGTACCCTCTAGAGCTTAGTTAAGCACTGTCATGCATTGCATTTGCATTGTTCATTTAGCATAATATGTGCTTTTTAGTTTTTGGTTATAAATTTTTTTTTTCCAAAAAGTTTTTTGTGTTTTGTATTTCACATCTTGGATTTATAATCAAGGATTGGCCATATTATCTTTACATAACAAGTTTATGTACCTTGTTTAGCTTTGATGAGCTTACTTATTGCACTTTACTAGTTGAAACTTTGTAGTGCATGTTGTGTGGGAGATGTTTATAGTTTTTGTCACTTTGTCTTGATCTTGAAGTCACATGTCTTTGACTGTTGGACTTGAACCTTTAGAGAAAGGCATAAATAACCATCTCATCACTGTTCACTAGCCAATCATGAACACCTTAGTGCATATCATAAGATTTTGTGCTCGAGAAAGTGTAGCACATGCACAAAAAGAACATAAGGTGAAGCCTCGATTAAAGTGCTTAATTCTTAAAATCAAAATTGGTGTGTACTATTAGGCTTGATGCCAAACTCACATAACTTAAAATTGGAATGTATATTATGAGGCATAAATACAAGAAACTTACATGATTGCAAGCTTATGATCTAGGAGATGTGGGAGTTATATGATGTAACTCTTTAGGTGATAGTCTCTTTTAAATTCTATGTGATGAATTTTGTAGACTTTGTGATTGATTGCTATTCACATATCACCTCACATGTATCTCAAGTTTTTGCTAGTTGCACACACTACACGAGTTACTCTTTGCTAAACTTAGTACATTATATTGTGTGTGATCTTGTTGTGGCCATCCAAGATTAAAGTTCCTGGATTTTGATGCAAAATGTCTTTAATGATTGAGACTTGAGGTCAAATTGTTTGAAAAACTTGTTTTTGGAAGATCTAGGTTGAATTCTAGTTTTTTTTTAAAAACTTTTAATCTCATACTCATGCATTTCATTCATGAAATATTGTGCTTTGAAGAGTTTCTGCATTAAATTGCTCTGTTTTTTCAAAAATTTGATTTTTCCATGCATCATTTATGTTTAGGATTCACATGCATTGCATTGTTTTTGTATCCATCTTGCAGTTTTGCAATCATATCTCTCATTGTTTTCACACATAACTTGCATACACTTTGCCACATTGGGTACTCAACTTGATCAAAAAATTGATTGATTAATTTTTGAGCTATGTACTTTCTAGTATATGCTATTTTTATGTGTGAACTATAGAAAATATTTTTCTTAAGAGATATGATGGATAATCAATGTGCAAATATTTTCTCTACTCATGCAACTGTTTATGGGTCACATAGTGCCATGTTTGCATTTTATTGAAAGAGAGAATATTTTTTTCTTCATGTATATCCTCAACTTAGTTTTTTTTTAAAACTTGGTTTGTGTCTTTTTATTTATCCCCACCCCCTTTATTTTTCTCCAAAACTGTTTTTCCCAAAACTTGTTTTGTTTTTCCTATTTTTATAGGTGGAGAATTTTTTTTTTAACCTTTGTGGTTCTTAGGGGGAGTTGTTGCTCTTCATAGGGGGAGTTGTCTCTATTTTCTCTTACTTTGTTGCGTATGTTTTCTGTCAACTCTTTGGTTAAGTTGTCTTTGTCAATGCGTGACAAAAAGGGGGAGAGATTTAGATGAAATGTGTGGAAAATACAAGAATGTTCTATTTAGGGGGAGTTAACATTGAGTTAACATTGTTTTTGATGTATCTAACTTAGGGGGAGAGTTAGATTGTATATTTGTTGATTTACTGTTTTTGTTTTTCTGTCACACATGCGGTTATGCATTTTGTTTAGTGTTTCAGGAAATATACAGGTTGATTCAATTGAGCTGCTGTCTACACTTGCAACTGATGGATAGTAGTTAGGATTGAATTTGGTTTATGAGCATTGTTTTGTAAAGGGCTTTTCATTTTGCAAACTTTGAGCTTCTATGTTGTGTTTTGTCACGGATTGCCAAAGGGGGAGTTTGTTAGGTTCTAAAGTTTAGGATTTTATATATTTAGAACTCTAATTTGTATTGTTGGCAAATCATGATCAAAACAATGTGTTTAGAAGTGTTTAAAGCTAGCTCAAAGTTGTATGTCAATGTAAAGTTGGAATCGAGTTTAATGCAGGAAGCACTGTGGCTTTCGGCCTGGCTCGATCGATCGAAGCTTAGGCTCGACCGATCGAAGCTCGGGCAGATTGCTTTTCTGCAGAATTTTCCAACTTAGCCCTAGTTGTTTTAAAACGTTTTTAGGGTTTCTTATTTGTCCTAAGTATAAAAGGCAAACTCTAGCCACGTTTTAGTGTTGCTCATATTGCGGTTTGTGTAAATCTCTTGTGAGATCTAGAGGAGCTTTCCTTTACACAAACTTAGGGTTTTCAAGGAGGAGATATTCTCTACACCTTGATGATCAAAACAGTTGCTGCCATTAAAGCTTAAAGAATACACAAGCGGGGGTGCTTGTAGCTGGTGGGAATCCAAGAAAGAAGGAGTCCGTGGATTCGGAACTTGCACGTGGTCGTGTCAGTAAGTTCTACTAGTTGGTAGCATTAGGAAGTCAAGCGGGGGTGCTTGTAAGTCCTTTTGTATGAACTTCGATTCTTTCAAGATAGTGGATTCAAGTTTACCTTGAGGATAGTTAGGTCAAATCCTCCCCAGGTTTTTACCGGTTTGGTTTCTTGGGTGATCATATCGTGTGTTATTTATTTTCCGCTACTTTGCATGATTTGATCTTTATTATTGTGATAACCTAGACTTGTTTAATTGGACTAAGTAACAACTTGGCTAATTACCTAGGTTTAATCAATTGTTTAAAGGGTCTAAAAACTGTCAGAATGTTTGTTCTTTTTGATCAATCTTTACTTGTTTTGTGTCCAAAAAAAAAAAAATCCAAAAATACATAAAAAGTAGAAAATCCAAAAAGTTTGATCAGTATTATTGTGTTTTGTCACACACATATTTTGCCATGTACCTTCTACAAATGGCTTTGTGTATTTACAAGCTTAGCTTGTTCTTTATGCACTCGTATCATTGTGGGAGAAAACTAGACATCTATATGATTGTTGTAAATAGATTTTCAAACTTGTCATGAATGATTAGCCAATGATTTTGTTGATCTTAAGATATGCATAGACTTGTGCCTATATATCTTCCCACTCTTTTATGTTTATGCTTTATAGCTCAACCAATGTCAAATCTCGAAAAGAAATAATGAGCTGCAAAAACCGTCGCACATACTAGTATTTGACTAGGAAAAAGGGAAAGCAACTTGTAATGAAAATGTATAGTGGCCAAAAGCCAAAGACATATTCATCAAATTGAAATATCAAAAATTTCAGGCATCGATCTCAAAATGAGATGTTTTTGTTCATAAATGATCAAAATGCTATGAAATGTAAAAAGTCAAATGAAAAGCTTCAAGGTTATGTAATCAAGTTTTGTGGGAGATCATATATGCATACTTCTATAATTGAGATTAATCACTCTTCCTAGTGCTAATTGTGTATGCCTTAGTTGAATTGATCATTGAAATTTCACATCAAACTAAGGACTATCTCACATTTGGTACCCACACACATCACACATGTCTATGTTCAATGAATGCCTTATTCATTTGTGTGATTGTACTTTATTAAATATGTTGTACATACTCAATCATATGTTGATCAAACACAAAAAGATTTTTGAGTAATTTTAGTTGTTTTTGGAAAGTGTTTTTGTTGTGAAAATTTTTAGAAAATCCAAAATTTGTGCAACTCTGTTTTGGCGACTCACTCACAAGTCAAGCCAGTCGTGAGCTTACTCAGAAGCTCTTGCGACTCTTTAGCGAGTAAGTCCCCCAGTCGTGAAAAATACTTAGAAATTTTTTCAAAATTTCTGGGTTTTTGGCATTTTCGCGACTCAATTTGGCGATTTGTTCGTAAGTGGAAGCTTCAATTGCGAGTTTACATAGAAGGATTTGCGACTCCCTTTGCAACTTATTCGCTAATGGACTTTCCAGTTGCGAAAAACACTTAAAAAAAATTTTCAAAATTTTGTTCAAGGGATTTTGGCGGCTCATTTTCGCAACTTGCTCAAGGGTCAATCTAGTTGCGAAAATCGCATGTTTTGCACAAATAGGGTTATATCAAAGACAATTTTCAAAAACTTTTCAGTTTTCCCTCTCATCACATGCACCCTCATTGTCTTGTCCGCCTCTCCCTCTCCCAAAACCTCTATTTTCTTCATCAATCCTTCATCAATCTTCAAGAAAGGTATGGGTTTTCTCTTAGTTTCAATGTATTTCAAGTTTCTAGCCCTAGTTTTCTTGGATTGTGTATATGTTGAGATATGGATATATGGTTGTTGAATATGGTTTTTTTGATGTTTTGTTGAGTTTGATTTATGGGTTTTGTTGGTTTTCTTAGTATAATGCTTATTCTACATGTTTTACATATTTATTCTTCATTTTTGTGCATTGTACTATGTTTTGTGTTGTGTTGTGCATATCATGTTCATGATAAAATGTCTCCTAGATGTTTTTGAGTCTCTTTGTATTCCGTGGAATATAAAGATTATAGGGATAATCATGTTTCTTTGATTTTGAAACATCATATGATTATGTGTTTTTACACTTTACCCTAGTTTGCCCACTTTTGCATTTGATGCACACACACACACACACACACACACACACACACACACACACACACTTTGACTTGTGAATGCCATGATTCTATCATATTTTGATGCTATATGTCTTCACATGTCAATTTATTTTTGAATTACTCTTCAAATTGCAATTTTTAGGGTTTTAATTCAATGTTCATTGTGTTGGTACTAACTTGTTACTAATCAAGTTTGTTATCATATTTTGTGCTCTGTTTTGTGGTATTTGCTACTCTGTTTTACAGATGGCTCCAAGGAAAACCTCTGCACAGCATGCTAACAAGAGAAAACGCATGGGTGAGACTCGATTTTGCTCCACCCAACTTTTTGAGCAATATAACCAGTACTTTGTGAAAGCTTCAATCATTCAAGAGCAGTTTGTGGATCTTGTTGATCTTAAGGACTACTTCATCCCAAGCTGTTTTACGGAAAGAGGTTGGGAAAAGCTACTTAGTGATCTCTTAGGGGTTTGTGGACCACTGATTCAGGAATTCTATGCCAATGTCATCCTATGAGAGGATTACCTAGACTGTTAGGTTAAAGGCTATGAATTCAGCATTGAAGTGGAGGACATCGATAATGTTCTTAGACATGGAGACATAGATCATGACTTCACTCCCTTCAAGGACAGAATGCTCTTCATAGAGACGGATCAATCCCATATTGGTGGAGTTAGAAAAGGAAGATGTCTCAACCTAAATGCCTTTCCTCCGGATTTGCGATACCTTACCTACATCATGGTGTTCAAACTATATCCGATAAGGAAGATGACCACTATCAACAATGCAAGAGTCATCTTCCTCATGGAGCTTTGGGAGAATATCTATATTGACATCGGTGCTCATCTATTCTCTATCCTTACCGATGCAACAAGGACAACCTGAAGGCCTAAGCTTATCCACCTTAGTCTAATCATAAGGATCCTTCATGAAAAAGGAGTGGAGACTCCCCAAGACATTAGCCTCTTGCCTACACCTCCTGCTATCAATGCTCTAACAATCACAAAGAGCAAAGTTCGTCTTCTGGGTGATAAGAAGGAGGTTGATCCTGCACAAGAACAACCTACAGACACTGAGACTAAAGTGGAAGGACAACCATCATCTTCACGAAGAAGTGATGCTAGAGGAAGGAGTAGAGCCTCATCATCTTCGAGAATGCCTCCAGATGCTTTTCAAATCATTCTTGAGAGGATTGATGGCTTGAAAGAAGTCCAAACTAAGCACTCCAACAGGCTGACCACCATTAAAGACCAAATCAACTTGCTTGTAGGCAAGTTTGATAGCTTCACCAACTAGCCTTAGCCATTTGGCCATTCCGGTCAAAAAAGGGGAGTAGTATAGAGTAGCTCTTAAGGGGGAGCCTTACCTTAAGGGGGACAACTTTTACAAAGTTTGATAGCTTTTAAGTCTTTAGTTTTTATTATGGGTTTTCATAGCATTTATTTTAGTACTTTAGTTTGGTTTGGTTTGGCTTTTAAGTTCTCTAAGACTTTAGTAATTGGTTTTTTTAAATACTTGGATATGGTGTGTTATGAATGCTTGAATGTTATAGCTATTTAAAATATGTTTTAATATGTACCTTTGCTTTGTAGCTATTTAAGTACTTTTAGATTATGTTTGCATTATTTTTTGTACTCTTGTGCCCTTGTTGAATCTTGTATCCTTGATGCAACTACCTTAGTGTTTTTGTATCGGTTAAGTGTTAGACATGCAAATGATACTTTGCATTGAGCCTATTAGATTGCATGTCCGGATGTTCATTCCTTGTGTGAATGATCATTATGATCACTATTTATAGTGATTGTTCTTGTTTGGTTAAGCCATGCTTTATTGTTATACTATTGCTTAATCGCATTGTGCTTACTCCATATGCATTTCAAGATTTCTGCTTACAATGATCTTCTTGTGTTATTGTTTTCAGGAAAACTTGTCCGTATGGTTCAAGAGTGTTGGGAAATTTAGAACTTGGTTGATAGAATTAACAAGTTTTAAACCCAAGTTGTTAATTAGATTAATTATGAATAAAACTTGTTAAAACAAACAAACATCAATATCATGTCAAAATCATGCAATGGAAAAATAAATAAGACAAGATATGATGACCCAGGAAAACTAATAAAACAAACTAGTTTCATTGTAACAAAATCCTGGGGGGAAACCTTCCCAAAAAGCAATCCACTATAGAAAAAAGAAGTTTCAAATTTAGTACAAAACCTTTGTCCCTAGACTCTACAATCCCTGTAGATGAACTTACAGCAGAAATCTTCTACCGCTTCAAAACCTTTGAACTCTTCAATATATGAACGCCACCCTTTGATGCATGAATCTCAGTACGTGACTAACCAATTGCGCGGATCCTAGTACACGACTTAATCACCAACTAGAAGAAGATGTTAGCTGCAAAGTTCTTCACTTTATCAACAACAAAGATCAAGGAGCACTTGGTTACAAAACCCTAATACGCAAAGACGCAGTAGCTTCTTTCAGAGAGAATAAGGCATCGGTCACCTTTTGCATGTGTTCTCCTTGTATTCTCTTATCTGATGGCCTCTAAAATAAGCCTTATATAGGTCTAGGATTGTGAGAAAAGAAACTCTACACATACATGTCATCATGGGCCGAAAATCAGATCTGGAAATCTGAATTCCCATAACCTCGATCGATTGAGAGGTGTCGATCTTTAAACTTTGATAGATACAGCTATCGAGAAGCTATCGAGGAGATAGAAGATTTCTCGATTGATCTACCAAGCTATCGAGGAGCTGTCGAGATTGCGATAAGAAACAACTGAAGAGCTCGATAGATAAGGCAGGTGTCGAGAGGTGTTGGGAAGCTATCGAGCTTTAAAATTCTGCACTTTCTCACTTGATTCTTGGAGAGACTTGCATGGCTTTAACACTTGAACTTGAATCAAGGTTTCTTGAGATATTAAACACATCCTAGATCTACCCAAATACAAGTAAAATGCATTTTGTCAAAGGATAAGTCAATTACATAAAATAGTGACATATGTTCCTAACAAGTGACTCACATATGTCCTTAACAAGTGACTCACATATGCCCTAACAAAGAGCTTCACAAAATCTAGAGTTAGGTGTGAGTGAGTTTTGGCAACTGTTCTTAACTCACATTTTAAGTTTAGATTCTGTTTTAGAATTTTGTCACGGAATAGTCAAAGGAGGAGATTGTAAGATTGAATTTATTCAATCATGTGTTGGCTTTATTCCGTACCATATTTGCTTGTATTTCAGCAATTAGATATTTTGTATTTAGGTGGGAATTATGTAAGGGTTATGTGTAAGAGAGTGTGAAGAAATTCAAGTATGTGAGCATTTAAGAGGTTTCTCGGGACTGGATCTCGTGAGTGACTCGCGACTGGCAACTCGCCAAAATGCCACACATGTGAAACATGCAGGAAGCTGAATGGTCATGACAGCTGGAGCACTATAGGACAAAAGTATAGTCTGACGCCTGTCAGTTATCTCGCAACTCAAACTCACAACTCATCCCATTCGCGAGACTGAGTCCCCAGAATGCCCTGTTTTGTAGAAAAATGTCCTTTCAAATTTCTCACGTATCCTACTATAAATACCCTTATACCCACGAAATGTAGAGTGCTTTCTAGAGATAATTTTAAGAGAGAAACCCTGGAGAAAACCAAGATTGACTCATCCACAATCTTAGACATTTGATTCTCCAAATTCCTCTACTCCCACCCTCTCCATTGACATATCCTTGAGAAGTACATTTATCAAATCCTTATCTCACCATACTCATATCAGTGAGGAGGTACTTTGGTGCTTGGGAAGCAGTCCGGAGATTACCAATTCACTTGGTTGATGTAATAGGCTTATTGCGGAATCCGGAAAGCTGGAGAAGACATGGTTAGACTTAACTAGTTGGTAACAAGAGCTTGAAGGGCTCAAGTACATCTGGTAGACTAGGCTTGGAGGGTCTTTTATTATTCGTGTTCTCTAACTTTATTCTCAAATGGATCATTTACCGCTTGGAGGGCGGTGAGAGGTTTTTCGCCGAGTTCTTCGGTTTCCTCTTTGATAACATGTGCCGGTGTTATCTTTGTATTTGCATCTCTCTAACCCTTACTCTTGCGTTTTAATTGCTGCTATGTTGTGATTAATTATGGTGTAGAGTTGTTTATTTGTTTGGGTTTTTGCTTGTACCTATTATTCTACACATTTATTGTTTAGGTATAAGATTGTATTGGTTAAATTTGAAATTGGGGGTCTAAACATTCATTAGTGTTTTTCACACTAATTGAACTTTCAAATGGAGGTGACAAAAGTTTAGTACATGAATCTTCACTTTTATTTGGACCACACTGAATTGTGACAAAAGTTGTATTGACACTAGTAAACTATTTCTAAAGAAAAAAAGAAAAGAAAAGAAAAGTAGTGAATTAGTAAATCAATGAGCCTAAAACACACAACTACTGATGGTGCAAGTTATTATTGTAAAAACTTATCAAATCAATTATCTAAAAGAAAAATGTTATAAAACTAGGAACCCTTCTATATATATTACGTAAAACTAGGAACTTCTAGCCATTTTTATAAGGGCAAGTCCCCCAAGAATCTTTTTTTGGCCCCTCTCGTTAAGTGAACTTTCAAGCTTGCTTTGCAAATTTAAGAGATGTTATCTTGTGAGATGGGCACATGCGCCTATCTAGTCATTTTTTAATCCATTGACTTAGTTTTACCGTAGCTTTTCACTATTGATACTCTCTCCTTCATGTTAGTTAGAGCATTCACATCAGCTCATATAAAAGATTCTTTCTATTTTATCATAAGAACTTACTTTTTTCTATTTTACATACTAACTTTTCAAAATACCCCACATCACATTATCTATTTTACATTACATTAATTAAAACATCAATGTTTAATGATTTTTTAATTGTTTTTCCTTTTTTACATAGAACAATCATCATTCACTCTCTTCATTCTCCAAAACTTCTCGGTGGAGACTAAAGTGACCTTTGTCCACAACAAATTTCTTCTCCATGAAAAAAAAAATAGAAGAAAAGAAATTGTTAATATTCTCACTATCACATGAATTGTATTTTATGAAAAATCATTGTCAAGCATAACTTTCAAGGAAGATGCTAAGTCATTTTTGAATATCTATAGTAAATTAGAGAACTTTAGTATAATCAATAAAAATTAGAATGATATAAAACTCTCATATATGATAATTTTATAGACATATATATAAATTTTGTATACAACATATTTATGGCTTAGGACTTAATTTGAAGTAAAGATTATAAATTTTAAAAATTAATGTACGAACAACTGCGCACACACACACGGAAAATTCTTAGGTGCTCTCGGAGCATAGATAAATGGTGTTCTCTCCTCTCACATTCATGCTGGACCCCACCATGAATTTAATAAATGGTACTCACCATGAATGTGAGAGGAGGGAACACCATTTATCCATACTCTGGGAGTATTTAAGTATTACTCCACACACACATATATACTTTGATTTGTTTAAAATTTCAAATAAATTTGATGACTTAATCTTAGCCCCCCAAAACCAAAAATTTTGATTTTACCCCTAGATACATTTATGAATATAACAGTACAACATTTCTTGAAAAGCCTAGAATATGATATTTCAGGGATATAATAATTAATTGATTAATTAATATCTATTTTTAAGTATATTTTAAATATTTTTGAAGACATTTATTTTATTTTTATTTTTTTATATGGAAGACATTTATGTTTATTTTAGGTTTAAAAATAAATAACAATAATAATATGTTCGAAAACATATATAAAATTATTTATTAAAATAATAAAATATATAACATAAATCTAATAAATGTTATGTACAATAATATGTTTTTACATTAAATTGACCTTGCCAAGGCCGCCTTTGTGCCAAGAAGAAGGGGTTTGGATAATGTAGTCATAGCACAGGAGTTGATTCATATGCTGGATAATATGAAAGGAAAGGTGGGGTTTATGGCAATCAAAATTGACCTTGCCAAGGCATATGATCGTCTTGAGTGGTCATTTATACGTAAAGTGCTTAGAGCATTTCATTTTCCTCATGTTCTCATAGACTTGATCATGAGCTGTGTATCATCTACTAGCACCTCTATATTGTTCAATGGAGGCAAACTTGAGACTTTTATGCCTTCTAGAGGGATTCGCCAAGGCGACCCTCTTTCTCCATACCTATTCATTCTTTGTATGGAGTATCCTAGTTTCTTAATAAATAAGAGCTGCATGGAAAAGAAGTGGACCCCTTTGAAAGCTTTCAAAGATAATGTGGAGATATCTCATTTGTTTTTTGCCAACAACCTCTTGTTCTTTGCTAAAGCTAATCTTGCTGGAGCTAAGGCTATCAAGGGGTGTTGGAAAAATTTTGTGAAGAATCGGGGCAACTTGTGAACCTGGATAAATCTAGAATTTACTTTTCCTCGAATTCTCAGGATGGGGTTAAGGAGAACATCAGTGCCATTCTAAACATTCAAGCTACTTCTTGTCTGGGTAAGTACTTGGGCTTTCCATTAAGATACAAAGGTGTTGGCAGATCCCAATACAATTTCATTGCTGAAAAGATTACTTCTAAACTCTCCGGGTGGAAGGCTAAATTTTTATCTTTTGCTGGGAGGACTGTGTTGGTCAAATATGTAATGATCTCTATCCCTAATTATGTGATACAGGGGGCTGCACTTCCTGTACATATCTATGAAAAAATTGATAAAATTAATAGGGATTTCCTATGGGGCTCCACCATGGAAAACAAAAAAAATTACACCTGGTTGGTTGGAACAAAATCATCAAATCTAAAGATGAGGGTGGGTTAGGCATACAAGCAACTAGGGCAAGGAATATTGCTCTTCTCGCCAAACTAAATTGGCGGCTCTATAAGGAAAAGGATGCATTGTGGGCCAAAGTTATGCTTAATAAATATTGCTCTCATTCTAGAAGACGATCTAAGGATCCGGATAAATTGACATGCTCCTCCATTTGGACTGCTATCAAGGCGGGTTTCAATGTGTTAGAAAAAGGAGTTTGTTGGTATGTGGGAACTAACTCTAAGCTTAATTTTTGGGAGAGTAAATGGGTTAAAGGAGGCATGGTTAGAGAGTTAATTGAGGGCCCTCTTATGAGACATGAGGCTAATTTCACCAATGCTGATATGTTCTAGGTGGGAAGATGGTGTTTTGAAAAAATATCTTTTGATCTTCCTTTTGAAGTTCGGGGAAAAATTATTGCCAACCCGATGCAAATGTATGGGGAAAAAGAAGATACCCTAGCTTGGAAGTATTCTAAAGATGGTGATTTTAGTGCTGCTTCAGCTTATGATTAGGCTAGTGCAGAGGACAAGGGTCTGCAATCTTTTTCGGGTAAATGGCTATGGAAGTTGGATACACCTCCAAGAATTAAGCATTTTATATGGCTGCGTTTCCACCACAGTGTTCCAATTAGGCAGATTCTTAATACCAGGTGCTACCCGCTATGTCAATGCCAAGATGATTCTATTATCCACCTATTGAGGGACTGTCCTTTTGCCTTGAGCTTCTGGAATAAAATTGGAACACCTCAGGCTTGCGCTAATTTTATATAGCTTGACTTGACGGAATGGATTGCACAGAACTGCCTTTGTAATAACCAGATTCAAGCTAACGGGATTCCGTGGATTACTCTTTTTCCATTTGCGCTACGGTGTCTATGGAAGCATAGAAACAGAGTAGTTTTCGACAACTCTGTTAGTAATCCTAACCTCCATGCTGCGTGTATTAATATGGCTAGAGAATATTATTATTGTGTGGGGAAGGGGCAGCAACTAAAGAGACATATTGTTACTCCTATTTGTTGGCGCAAACCTGAACAAGGATGGTTCAAACTTAATTCTGATGGGGCTTCTCAAGGCAACCTGGGAAAGGCTAGGGGTGGAGGTCTCATTCAAGATCACTAGGGGATGTGGATCAAGGGATATACGAGGAGAATAGGTGTGGCATCAAGCTTTGCTGCTGAGTGCTGGGCCTTAATGGACGAGCTGCTATTTGCAATTCAATTGAGGATTAAATATTTAGCTGTTGAACTTGATGCTCTCATTGTTGCTAAACTTGTATTTGACAGTTCAACATCTAATAGATCATACTCCCCTATTCTAAATGATTGCAGGTTCCTCTTGAGACAGTTTCATCGCTTCAAGGTCAGCCATACCTTTAGAGAGGCGAACTGATGTGCTAACTTTCTTGCTCGTGCTGGCTGTTCACTGGATGAGGATTTTGTTGTATTAGATTTACCATCTAGTGATGTATTACTTAATATGTTAAGTTCAGATGCTACTAGTTTGTACTCTTTAAGGCTCACAGCCACGACTTCGCCATTTATGGCTTCTTAGTTTAATATATATATTCCTCTTAACCAAAAAAAAAAAAAAAAATACATTAAATGTATGTGTAGCAATTTGTTTGTTGGATCAATATGTTTCTGTTGCAATTAATTACATGGCCATGTAATATTACATTGATTAAATACCAAAAAAAAAAAGAAAAGGCACTGTATTAAATAAGTTAAATGACACGTGACCATTTCTTATTAAATATCTCATCCACCCCACCTACTAGGGGTGGCAAATGGGTGGGTTTGGGGTGGGCATAATTGGGTTGGGTATATAAAACCCATTTAACTAATTATTTCTAACCCAAATCCAACCTAACCCAATTATTATGGGTAAACCCCAACCAACCCAATTATCAAAATTACCAAAATACCACTAAAGTGAAAATGATCAAAGTACTCTAAAATTTTCAAAAATGGCCAAAATACCCCCAAATTTAAAATTACCAAATTACCCCCAAAGCCCAAAAAATGGCCAAAATACCACCGAAACCTAAAAAATGACCAAAATACCCCCAAAACCTAAAAATGACCAAAATACCCCCGAAACCCAAAAAATTACCAAAATACCCTCGAAACCTAAAATTACTTTGAAAACACAAAAAATGATCAAAATACTCCCAAAACCAAAAAAAAAGACCAAAATACCCCAAAACCTAAAAAATGACCAAAATACCCCCGAAACCCAAAAAATGACCAACATACCCCCAAAACCTGAAAATTACCAAAATACCCTCAAAACTTAAAAAAAAGACCAAAATACACCTAAAACCCAAAAATTTTCCAAAATACCCTAAAAACCTTAAAATGACCAAAATACCCCCAAAACCTAAAAAATGATCAAAATACCCCTAAAATCTAAAAAATACCAAAATAATCACAAAACCTACAAAATGACCAATTACCCCCAGGAATCCAAAAAATGACCAAAATACCCTTGAAACCTAAAAATTACCAAAATACCCCCAAAACCCACAAAATGACCAAAATATAGGATTAGTGGTATGTTGGTAATTTTAGATATTTTGAGGGGTATTTTGGTCGTTTTATAGGTTTAGAGGTATTTTGGTCGTTTTAGGGGTTTCAAGGTATTTTTGGTAATTTTAGAGGTTTCAGGTTGTTTGTGGCCATTTTAGAGGTTTTGGGTTTATTTGGCTCATTTCAAAGGTTTAGGGATATTTTGGTCACTTTATAGGTTTGAGGGTATTTTGGTCATTTTTTAAGTTTCATGGGTATTTTAGTAATTTTTTAGGTTTTGGGGGTATTTTGGTCATTTTATATTTGAAGGGGTATTTTGGTCATTTTTAGGTTTCTAGATTATTTTGATCAATTTTTAGGCTTCTGGGTTATTTTGGCCATTTTTAAGGCTTCGAGGGTATTTTTGTCATTTTATAGGTTTCGGATGTATTTTGGTCATTTTTTAGATTTTGGGGTTATTTTAGTCATTTTTTAGGTTTTAGAGGGATTTTGGTAATTTTTAGGTTTTGGGGGTATTTTGGTCATTTTTTGGATTTCAGGGGTATTTTGGTAATTTTTAGGTTTCGGGGATATTTTGGTAACTTTTTGGGTGTCGAGGGTATTTTGGTCATTTTTTGGGTTTCAAGGGTATTTTGGTCATTTTATGGGTTTCGGGGGTATTTTGGTCATTTTATAGTTTTAGGGGGCTATTTTGGTCATTTTTAGGTTTCTAGATTATTTTGATCAATTTTTAGGTTTCGGGGTTATTTTGGCTATTTTTAAGGTTTCGAGGGTATTTTTGTCATTTTTTAGGTTTTGGAGTTATTTTGGTCATTTTTTAGGCTTTGGGGTATTTTGCCCATTTTTTAGGTTTTAGAGGGATTTTGGTAATTTTTAGGTTTTGGGAGTATTTTGGTCATTTTTAGTTTTTAAGGGTATTTTAGTCATTTTTTGGATTTCAAGGGTATTTTGGTAATTTTTAGGTTTCAGGGGGGTATTTTGGTCATTTTATGGGTTTTAGGGGTATTTTGTTCATTTTTTGGATTTTACGATATTTTGGAAATTTTAGGTTTCGGGGGTATTTTGGTAATTTTTGGGTGTCGATGGTATTTTGGTCATTTTTGGGTTTCAAGGGTATTTTGGTAATTTTTTGGGCTTTTGGGGGTATTTTGGTAATTTTTAGGTTTTTGGGGGGTGTTTTGGTCATTTTTTGGGTTGAGGGGGTATTTTGGTCATTTTGTAGGTTTTGGGGTTATTTTGGTAATTTTTAGGTTTTGGAGGTATTTTTGTCATTTTTTGGGTTTTGGGGATATTTTGGTAATTTTTAGGTTTCAAGGGTATTTTGGTCATTTTTTGGGGTTTGGGGGGTATTTTGGTCATTTTCAGGTTTTGGAGGTATTTTGGTCATTTTGTACGCTTTGGGGTTATTTTGGTAAATTTAGGTTTTGGGGGTATTTTGGTCATTTTTAGGTTTCGAGAGTATTTTAGTCATTTATTGGGGTTCGAGGGTATTTTGGTCATTTTTTTGGGTTTTGGGGGTATTTTAGTAATTTTAAAGTTTGGAGGGGGTATTTTGGTCATTTTGTAGGTTTTGGGTTATTTTGGTAATTTTAAGGTTTTGGGGGTATTTTGGTCTTTTTATAGGTTTTAGGGGTATTTTGGTCATTTTAAGGTTTATGTGTTATTTTGGTCATTTTTTAGGTTGAGGGGGTATTTTGGTAATTTTAGCGGTTTTGGGGCATTGTAGAGTTGGGTGATTTGTAGAAATGATAGTTGGATCATAATTGGGTCAATTGGGTACCCAATTAAAACTCAATAAACATTAATGTTAATTGGGTTTGATTGGCTTAATACCCATTTAACCCAATTAATAATTGGTGGGTTTGGGTCTAATTTAAGTGGGTGAGTTTGGGTTGATTTTGCCACCCATGGCACCTACCAACCGTTCTTCTTTCTTTTTTTTCTTTTTTTTTTTTTAACCAAAGGCGATAAAACCTACTAACAGTTCTTAGCTGTGATATAAGAACATATACAGGGGAAAAAAAATGACGAAGGTTACAAACTCTCCTTCTATCGTCATTATATCCACAATATTTCAAAAATATCAAAGATAAATAATTATATTATCAATAAAATATTTCATATTTAAAAATTTTTGTAGTTGTAAATCATGCTAAAAAAAATAAATTGATAAATCAAATAATAAATAACATTCAAAAACATTAAAAATATATAAATAGCATACCATCTAATAATTAAGTTAAAAATATACGTACTTATATTAATTTTTCAGTAAAAATTTGTAAAAAAACTTTGAAAAAAAAAAGAAAAAAAAAAAACGAGCCGCAACGCAAACAAAAGAGGACTACCGGCATGGAGGGTCTCAGTCAACGGTAGAGTGCTTGCTGAATTCGAAGATTCCTTGTTTTCTTTCTTTCCCTCTCTCTCTTTTCTTAGTCTAGTGTTAAAGATGTGTCGCCACTGTATCCAGAATAAAAAAATAATAGTAAATTTTTTTTGCTAGGTGTTTATTCAACGCATTTGTACCCGTATGGGTTATGCCGTCACAGTGGAGACAATGGAGAAAATTTGAGTCTGGTCCATCAGTGTGGGGCATTGCTACTTGCTTGCTTTGATGAAATGTAGATATTGGGGAGATTGCGGATGAAACTTGAAAATCTTTTTTGGAACTGGATAATGAACATAATTCTCTTTTGGTTGGTACTGGATAATGAACATAATTCTGAGCTTTTGATGAACATTAATCACAATGTAATTTGGAGGATGTGGAAAGAACAGTGGATTCTTCATTCGCCACCTTATTTTGGGCCAGGTAGAGGAGTTTGAAAAGCCGACATTATAGGTTTGGCTACTAAAAACACGACGAAATTGATATCTTGTTAAATTGTTGAGTTTGATTCCTCTTCTTCATTTCATGAAAGGGACAAATATTTAAACAGTTGTGTTAAATTTAACTTGAAGAGTGCTGGAATAATTGGGCATAGTTACCCATCTAGAAATTTCAAATTTGAGTTTTAGCAATAGCTAAGCTATAAAGAATTATAAGTCTAAGACCTTCTAGTTGATTTATTAACGCTTTACGAAATGAGCAGTGCTTTTGATTGTGTAGCCTATAATTTGCTCTTTTTAGTTTTTATTTCGCTTTAGATTAAGTTGCTAATATCTTTATTTATTTTTATTTTTATTTTGTGATGTTACAGAGTGAAACTTGGAAAATTTGTTTGTTTATTCAATTTCTGTTTTTGATGAATCAGGTGAGATATTATTGATAAGCTCAATACAACAAAATGCACTGTAGATATTATTGCATCGCACACTACTTAAAACAAAGAGGATCTGAAATTTTCCCTCTGTAAATTATCAGTACCCCACTTGAGAACTTCATGCCATGAACACGCTAATTTGTGAACTGTGAACAAATGCATAAGATTGCACCAAATTCTAGGAGTGAGAGAATACCCGACGGAAAAAATGATCACAAGTTTCAGTAAAGTTTTTATAGAATAAGCACACGAGATATCACCCTCATATCCCATTTATTAAGAAGCCAATAAGCAATCTGTCCTAAAAGGAAAGCCAACTGATAAAAGAGTGTTGGTGTTGTATTACATTACCCTCTTGAGTCCTGATCATTCTATGTTCTGTTAAGGGCTTCGAAATGAATATTTTATTGCTGTGTGGGCTGACTACTGTATTGACTAATCTTGTAAAAATTCATGAGAAAACAGGTCCAAAAACAAAAGTTGCCAGTGGGGTAATGGTGGTCTAGTTGTGGTATTCATTCTGTTTTACTGAACTTATTATAAAGGGTTGATAAAACTAAACCATAAATTAAATTGACATCGGTTATTGCTTGTGTCTTTTATATGTTTATACCCCAAACCATTTGCTCATTGGAATTAATGGGCCATGGGTACCAGTTCTAGTTTTTTCCTTAACTAGTATGTACATTCAAATATAATGATTGGGTGTATATATATTCTCAATTTTTTATGCATCTTTTAAAATTTTTCATATTGTTTTGGCTCACATTTGACATGTTATGATATACTTTATATGAATCTTAGCAAACAGTCGTAGGTTTGCACTTCAGGTGTTTGATGAAATGCTTATGCAAATGTACTTCAAGATTGTATGTACTAACAAGATCTCTGTCTGACACATATTTGTAGGAGTTCAGGTAATCTTATTAGAGTCACCATGTTATTTTGTTTTGTCCTATATATAAAGATGCAAAGGCTCTGCACGTTAATTTTTCTATATTATGCCAAAGAAATATAAAAATTCAACATGATTGAACTCATGCAAGGAATTCTTATTATTTGTTTTCACAAAGAATGCAATCATAAGCCTACACACAATACATGCCCAACATTCACTTTGAGTTTTGGATTTTTTATATATCATGTGTTCGTGCAGACGAATAAATTTGCTGTTCTGTGCTGACTTATTTGCTTATCTTTCAGGACTTATTGTTTCAGTGATGTTGCAGATGTTGGAGGTATGATTGACTAGATATTAAAACACCATGATTGTGGGATGGCCAAGACTTTTGACACCGACACACCCTTCTCAAATTATGCAGAACCTGAAAAACCCATTAGCAGCACTCCAAATATTCAAGGAAGCCAAATATAAGAAACTCAATTACGGTCATAATTGTCCAGTCTATGCCACCATTATTGGCATCCTAGGAAATGCAGGACGGATTTGTGAGATGAAAGAAGATTCGTGTGAATGCAAAGGTTCAGTCTTTGATAATGCTATCAAAACCTATGCGCTAGCTGGGCTGCTAGATGAACAGTCTCTCTTTTAAAAGCATTCCCCAGTTCAACCGCATGAATAGGACAGAATCTTTCAATACCCTGTTGCAGATATTGGTCAATGAATCTGAACTTGAAGCCGCTTAACCCTTGTTCTTATAGAGCTCTTATGGGTGGGAAGTGAAGTCTCAGATTCGGTTCTTGAACTTGCTCATGGATGCTCTGTGCCAGAGGGGTTGTTCTGATCTTGGATTGCAAGTCTTCCTAGAGATGAATTATCAATTTTTCTATCCAAAGAAGGAAAGCTATCGGATTCTAACGAAAGGGTTGTGTGAAGATGGGAGGTTGAATGAGGCCGCCCATTTGTTGTATTCAATGTTTTGGAGGATCTCTCAGAAGGGTAGTGGTGTGGATATTGTAGTCTATAGAGCCTTGTTATATGCTTTATGTGATAATCGGCAAGTTGAAAGGGTCGTATAAATTCTTGGTAAATTTTAAGCAAGGGGCTGAAGGCTCCTAAACGATGTTTCCACCATCTTTATCTCATTCAGTGTGGTACTGGTGAAGATATTGAAGGCACCAAGTGCTTGATTAATGAAGCTTTGATCAGAGGTGGGATTCCCAGTTTGGTTAGTTATAGTGCTGTGGTTCTTGATCTTTACAATGAAGGTAAGATTAGTGAGGCTAACAAAGTTATCATTCGAATGCAAGGAAGAAGATTTAGGCCAACATACTTAACTTATGAAGCCAAGGTTGCAGCGTTGTGTAGGGAAGGGAATGTTGATGCAGCAGTGAAGGTAATTGAAGAAGAAATGGGGGGACATTGTGTACCAAATGTTAGGGCATATACTCTTGTGCTGAAAGGATTGTGTAATGAGAGGAAATCGGTCCTAGCTGTAGGGTATTTGAAGGATATAGCTAAGAAGTTGGGTTGCAATGCAGACAAGGAAACTTACAGCATTTTAATCAATATTTTATGTCATGAAAGGAGATATCTTGAAGCAGGTCAAGATTTTCAGGATATGTTAATCAAATCACACTGGCCTAGTGTTGATACTTATAATATAATTATCATGGGTCTTTGCTTCATGGGCAGGCAATATGAAGCTGTTTTGTGGTTGGAAGAGATGATTAGCCAGGGAATGAGGCCAGAACTTTCTGTATGGAAACTGTTGGTAGCATCTATATGTTCAAACATGGCTGACACTGAGGTATGCTCTCAGACATTTAATTAGTATATTAGATTCTGGTTGTTCATGTTGGAGAAATGATAATGATGTAACCATTTTTATATTCGTATTTTTCTTTCTCAGTTGCATGGTATCTGAACATAATGAGAAAGATCGCCAGTCTGGAGATACACAATCAGAAATTTTCATTTTCCATTAAAAGAATTTGTCACACTGATAACCATTTTAGGCTGCAACTATTCTCACATGAAGCATATGGCCCTATACAAGGAGCGCAAAATATTGTAAGGAAGCCTCTAGCTGGGTCTAGGCATATTTTAGACAAATTTGACAGAGAAAATTGTAAAATAAAGTTCTCAATTAAAATGTGCACAAGTCTTCAAACTCTTTGGAAGAAATGGGATTTATCCAATGCTAGAGGTCTTAGGATTTGATTATCTTCCATTGCATCACTATAATAATATTAATAATAACAACAATAATGATGGTGATGATAATTAAAAAAATATATACATGGGGATTGTAGATTTGAGCAATCCGTAAAGTTAGAGTCAATGACCATATCATTGGAGCATGAAACCTTGGCAAAAGAAACAAAATAGGCTAAAATGCCTTTGATTCTAAATTGGTCATTTGAGTTATTTTGGTTGTTAACCAACTAAAATGTTAAAATAGAGGTAAAACACTATTGCATCAAACCCATTGATTCCCTTTTCATTTTTATCCCTCTTTGATCCCTCTGAAACCCATTTTTCATGGTAATCTCAGCATTCCACAAATGAGATTTGAAAAAAAAAAAAATGATGATTTCAATGGGTGGGCGAGGAAAGTAAGCTGAAATTTGAATATTTAAGGACAATTTGAAAATTTCAAAACCCAAATTAAGAAAATTACAATATTTGTAGTTTAGAGAGAAAGAGCTTGATTGTTGGAGTAATAGTAAATATTCTTGGGCTTGACTTGCGTCCAGTGCAGGGAGTACTGCATGAAAGAGAGAACTATGTCACAGTATTGTTATAATAATTTTTTTTGACAACATATATATATATATATTTATATATTAAGTGGAAATCAGGAAATGTATTTGTCAGTGTTCAAAAGCAGATTGAACTTAAATTTGAAAAAAAAAAAAAAATACAGATAATATTTTCCAGGTTTATCAAACTAAGACTGCTGCCTTTTTGCAGTGACCTTTTCTTCACAGCCCTGAGAAAGCTTTGCTACGGCTCCTTCACTGCCGACCTCAGTAAGTATGTTTATTAATGATTATTGACTTTTTTTGGTTCTTTCTTTTCATAATTTATATGTGATTTAGAAAGTGTTATTTTGCATATGAATTTACTGCTTTATGAAATAAGGAGTACTTTTGATTTTGTAAGTTACGATTTGCTCTTTTTATGTTGCTTTTGATTAAATCTTGTACTATTGTATTGTTGTTGTTGTTGTTAAATCTTTGTCTCATACAATGTGAAACTTTGGAATTCATTTGTTTTTGTTTATGCAACTGTGCTTTGTTGTAGTGCAAGGATTAATTACACTTCTACTTTTAGTTTGCTTATTTATGATTTACTATTTTTGTCCTTTTATTTTTTAATCTCAAATCTCAATAAGTAAGTTTTGGCACCTAAGGGAAGTGAGCTCCGTTTCCTGAGGTTCCATATTTTTCTCATAGGAGTTGGGAAAGCATGTTTAAAGATTGTTTAAATTTCTATAGATATAGTTTCGGTAACCATGGCTAACTTTTTACAAATTTATTCTCTTTATATTGTAATTAATTATTGTGTGACCTCCTGTTGAACCCCAGTCAAATCTTAAAACCCTTTACCTTTACATATTTCTGTTTGCTCTGGTGTTTAAAATATTGACAGCTTAGCTTGTGTGGGTAAAAGAATTGGCTTCTGAGCTTCTATAGCATATAGATTCATCCGTTATCTCTTTGCTTCTCTTCTTTTTGTCCAGTTCTTAAGAGGAAAAATAGTAAGAAAGAGTAGAGACCCAAATGCCAAGTCAAGCAGGAGGAAATTAAATCATATCTAAAAAGGACGTACCTAGTGCTGATAAGTATGTAGCCATGCCCCCAAATTCTTTTTTATTTTGGAGAGGTTGATTCTTGTAAATCGTATTAGAAAAGGAGAAGATAAAACAAGAGAGATTAAAGATGGAAGTTTTGGAAGAGTAAAATGAGCCAAGATATCTCGTGTATCTAAAATTTTGGATACAATTTGTTTTTCAGAGTAATTGTTACTGTACATTTTCCATAATTATTTCAGAGAATATTACTGGATAACTTGTGCTTTAAACTTGAATGAAAGTTAGCAATTATCATAATAGAGCCTTATATATACTCTTGGAAGGCTTATGTCTTAATCAAGATTATTCAAACTGACACATGCAATTATGTTTAAATCTGAGATGAGAAGTAAAAGGTATGGACATTGTGGCAGGGGGAAAATTATGCTGGTGTTGAATTACATTACTCTCATCTTCCATGTGTTCTGTTAAGGCCTCTAAATGAATACTTAATCGAAAAAAGCGGTGCCTTAGTTTTTCTTCTGTCTAATCTCATAATTTGACATTCACTTTTGCTTCTTTCTTATATATGTGTGTATATGCCACATCTTTTGCTCATTTCTTATATTTTAGTTTCGCATTGCTTTCCCTATACTCTGGCGTGTCTATCTTTACTCTGTGAGTCTGTGACATGAAATGCTGTGTGATATATGATGTACTTTCTCAAGTTGATCATTTTAGCAAATTCTACTCCAAATCTCAAGCCTAAAGTCAAATTCAACTTCTGCTTCAATGTAATATATGTACACACAGATTAACCAAGGTGCAGAAGAGGACAAGAAACCTTTGATTGTAACCTCGGCCTCTGACCTCTTTTGCTCGGTCGGTTGCTCAATTAGCTACATCTTACAGAGAAAAGTGTCGAATTCAAGGCTCCAACGTCCATGGAGAAATTCCCTCAAACACTGCAGGTATTAGCAATTGCATGTTAAGTTCAACCTTTGTCTTAACGCAAGATGTAACTTTTTATTTTCATGTGCTATCTGCTTGAAGTGTCTTGGCTTTTGGGAAATAGTATAGGAGTGGTTTCCAAAAAATTAATTTTTTTTAATTATTTAAAATAAAAAAGGGACAGTTTTTGAAATGTTTTGGTAGGACATGACATTAATCCAAACTTTAGGGAATGTTTTTGTATTTTATCCTTCAAGATGCTCTATTCTATTCTACTTATCAAAGGAAAAAAAAAAAAAAAAAAAAAAAAAAAAGAAGGCTCGATCCTGTTCTATTATTCACCTCACCCTAAAAGGAAAAAGGGTAAACTATTCCAACCTTCATTGAGGTTTCACGAAATGATACACATCCCCAAATGCTTCACTAAATGACACTCCCACCTTTGAAGTTTTATAATGCAACTGATAATTGCAGTCTCTCTCACATTGTCACTCTCATGCAATAGAATATTTCATTAGGAAAGTAAATGTGAGAGGAGATAAACTTATTTGTTGCATTTATAAAACCTTTGGGTGGGATTTTCATCTCCTATAACATTTGAAGGAGTGTAATTTTGTGAACCTCATGGGAGGTCAGTGTAATTAGGTCAAAGAAAAACTCACAAGTTGTTTTTCTTCTTCCCTCTTGCTAAAGACTCTTCTCTTATGACACCTAAGGAGAGGCCTTCATCATCTTCAATCCCTAAAACCTCCAGTTATGCTAGAACCAAACGATCATCCTTCACTCCTGTTGAAACACATAAGACGGTTGTCCCCCAAGCTGGAGAGATCACAATTGAATGAAACCTTGTGATAACTTTGAGAACCAACATCTTTAAACACATGAAGGACCAACACAATGAAGGTTCTTCGAAGAAAGTTTTCAGATAAATTTTGATTGGGTCCCACATTTGTTGATGAAAAACATTCACACAATCCTTATTCCTTAAAACCTTTAATTTCACTTACTACAACCGAAATGCTTAGGGGGAAAAATACAAATGAAATTTAATCAAGATGAATAATAATAATAAAAAAGACGGATGTAGTCCAATCAAGATTATTATAAATTTATAATACAATCCGAAGACACAAATTTATAGTCATGTACCGAATTGTGGTGCTCTTGAAACATTAAAAAGTCGACACTTTGAATTACGTAGACAACCACAAACAGTTCCCAATTGGCATCATTGTCCATTAATTAGAAGATTCTATGTTTACTCGGCTTAAAAAGAAACCCAGACCAGGATGTAGAGTGCATGATATCAGCCCAAAGTTGATAATGTAGCAAAACGAACGCAATAATTGGGACAAAAGCGGAAGCAATTATCCCAGTAGGAAGCCACGGCATTTCACTTTTAAAGACCAAAAAGCAGGTTGCACTGAAGGCTACCACCATGCCTACTATAGAGATGAAGAGGGCGGTGAGTCCCCACACCAACTTTGATGGTAATGACAGGAGGAAATCCATTTGCGTGAAACGTGATGTGAGAATTGACAAGAACACCAATATTGAAGTCGAAGACGATAACAGTGCTATTGCATCAAACATGAAAAACACCCTAAACCAAATACTTTTCAAAAGAATAGGAGTGCCTGTCTCTTGATTGCTACCACCCGGTACAGTGAAAGCTGCAGCAAAAACCACAGTGGTAATCAGTGTTGCCACAAGCATGCAATAGTTAGCTGTATCCTTCATCCACTTTTCACCATCTCTCCGTAGATTTTCATGTTACATTGTGAATAAATCCCACGGTGTTAGGTTATCAGAGTTCCTTGTCTTCTGGAATGAAGGCAGCGCAATCATTTCTAGCCCCTACAGTTTTGGAGGTGTAAATTCATAAGTGTAACCACAAGAAAAGGAAACTAAAATATAATACATACTAACACCCACCTTAAACCACAGTAACTCCCGTTGCATTTGAAGAGCTGCTCCTGATACGATATTTAGTCGATTTAACGGAGCCAAATATCCAGCTAAGTGCATCACGTTCTCCTTTTTACCCTCGATAACATTGGTTAGAATTATTTCCTTGACAGCAACGGTCTCATATAATAGATTGAAGACACTCTCTTGCCGATTTATAACAGCAATGTGAAATAAACTTCGACCGTCTTTGTCTGTTGTCCATATGATAATAGGATAAGAGCGGATAAGTATATTAAGAAATTCACTATTCCCAAATTCAGCAGCATTATAAAGTAAAGCGCGAACATCGTCCAACTTGTCTCTGTCTTCGAATAGTTGAACCTCTTTCGAGACTATTTCAACCAATTCATGGACTAATGCCTGCATAGAAGTTTTGTTCTGGATACCTTTGAACCCTGGAATTTGGGAGAAAAAATAAATTCAAAATTCATTTAGTCAAAAAGAAATATTAATTATATAATCTAAAAACACAGTGTTGGAACAAATATTGGTGAGCTTTCCTCAGTTGCAATCCAAAACACTTAGCACAACAATCAAAGAAAGTGACTCACACTTACAAAGTATGTTAATAACCCGTTTTAATTGAAGAAGAGTATAGCAGAGTAGAGTAGAGTTCACTATTTCTCTCATAATTTTAAAAACCGGAACAAACAAAGAACCAAAAAAAAAAAAAAAAAACTGATTATCGATTTTGTGGTCTGACTAGGGTCAGACCGATGATTCGATCCAAGACGTCATAAATAATTTAGTTAAATTATAAAAATAAATAAGAAGCCATTTTATATAACTAATAAGCTAATAGTAGTAAATATGTTTAGTTAAAAATATATAAAAAATTTTAAAATGATTTAAGTAAGCTTTTAGATCTTATATTTACAAAATAAAAATACTAAATTATAACCAAAGACTTATTTAGTATATGAATTAATTAATTATATATAATATATTAATATTTAGTTAATATATAATTATTATAATTATTTGGTTATTTAATTCATAACTATATATAAATTTATGCTCATTTTCGTGTTTTTATATTAATGAAATGAGATGATACTGTTTTTTTTTTTTTTTTTTTTTTTTTTTTTTAAGAAAAAGAAATGTCTTGATCGCTCATGACTAATGGAAAAAAAATTTACTACCTTGCATGCCAACAACGTGGCACCACACGGAACACACACATTGAATGGATTTTTCTTTTTCTTTTTTTAAAAGTCTATACCAATAGAAAACTGAAACGTGGCACACCATTAAAACCCCACTTCTTCTATGCTATCCCTCTATTTTGGCATTTGCATTTCAGTTTCTTCAAATATTATTATTTTTTTTTTTTTTTTTTTTTTTTTTTTTTTTTTTTTTTTTTTTTTTATTATGAGAAGTGCGTCACTTTATTGAAAACAAATTAGCAAATTACATTCCTGTCATGCGCACAAGCACATTCAATCAGGCTAGGACATTCCTCTAGCCATGCAATATAATCCTCAACGTATTTGGCGTGTTGAGCTAGTAAGTGAGCAGGGACATTTCCCTATCGTTTAGTGTGAGTAACTTTCCATCGTCTAAAATACGACATTTGGTTCATCACCCCGGCAAGCACATTCATCACTGAGGAAGGCGGTGAACCCAGTCCTTGTAGAGCATTACAAACTAACAGAGAGTTACTCTCAAACTCTGCCTCTCTAATTCCAACATCTTTGGCGAACTCAACTCCAGCTTCCAAAGCTTTAGCTTCCGCTTCTATCACTCCCAATGGACACTTCCATTTCTTGCTTAATGCAGCGCTCACCTCACCTGCACCGTCCCTGATTATTACTCCGGCCCCCGCCTGGTTCCTCTTCGAGAAGACCGCACCGTCCAAGTTTACTTTATAGTATCCTTCGCTTGGTGGTTGCCAAGAAATCGGAAGTTCCGGTTCGGCTTGATGCTCTGTTTTACCATCATTTGCAGCTCGGAACTCTTCTACCAGGTGCATGGCAGTCCGCAACACTGTTCTGCCTGTCCGTACCTTACCTCCCATCCGAAGATCATTCCAGTTCTTCCATATACCCCAACATATCGTGATGAACTGCTCCAACTGTCCAGGCCGCAAATGTTCATTCCTCTGTAAATTCGTGACTACGTCCAATAAACACCAGTGCGACGAGATACCAAATGGTAAAGCGAATTTACTATTCTTCCAAACCTCTTTAGCATGTTCACAAGTCCACAGTAAGGGGCATATCGTTTCTTCCTCCTGTCCACAGAGGTCACACGTGCTATCTTGAATGATTTTCCATTGAGCTAGGCTGGATTTTGTGGCAAGGATTCCACGGCCTACCTTCCAAGCAAAGTGTTTTATTTTCTGTGGGGTCTTCATCTGCCATATGGTCTTCCAAATCTTCCTCCTAGTTGAATCGTCTGAGCAATCTGCATTAGTATCATGAAGTTTCTCTTCCAACGCCAGCGCGTAAGCGCTTTTAACTGTAAATTTCTCACTTCTATTTTTAGCCTAAATTAATCTGTCCTGTGTGCAGCTGCTCAAAGGGATTTTTAGAATGGCTTCTCTGTCTTCGGGAATGAACCAGCTCTCTAGCTTGTCTTTATTCCACTCATTTGTTGCTCTGTTTATGAGCTCCGAAACCAGAGCATTTGTTGACTGTGGTTTTTCTGTTGTAATCAACTTGTAAGTTGAAGGTCTAGGAACCCATTTATCATGCCACACTCGTATCTTCTTTCCGTCCCCCACCTACCACCGCATGCCTCTCTGGATTATATTTTGCACCACCATTAAACTTCTCCACGCATAGGACGGGTTTCGACCTATTTTTGCCTCTGAAAAGCTGCAATGTGGGAAGTATTTGGCTTAATACACTCAGCTAAATAGGGAATTGGAGTTTGTTTGAAGCCTCCACCCCTGTTTGGCCAAGAGCGCCAAATTGAAACTTCTTAGCTCTCGAAATCCCAGACCTCCTATGTCTTTAGGCTTGCATATCAAATCCCAGTTCAGCCATGCTATTTTCTTCTCATTCCTAGTCTGTCCCCACCAGAATTGTCTAATCACCCTAGTCAGTTCATCACATAGATTCTTAGGCAGCAGGAAACAACTCATGGTATATGAGGGGACGGCTTGAGCTACGATTTAATCAGAACTTCCTTCCCAACAGGCGTCAAAATCTTTTCCTTCCACCCCGAGACCTTATTAGCCACTCTCTGTTTAAGTTGGGCAAAAGTGTTATTCTTGGATCTTCCCACAAGTGATGGCAGAACTAGGTATGCTTCATGAGGTTTAATAACCTGAGCTCCAAACATTGTTTTCACCCTTTCTTTGGTTGAAAAATAAGGAGGTTTTGTGGTAATTTAGCTGTTGACCAGAGGGGACTTCGTAGACTTTAAGGATCCGTAGAATTTCCATGGCTTCACTCACTGTTGCTCGTCCAAACACCAAGGTATTATTGGCAAAAAATAAATGGGATATTCTAGGACCTTGCACAGAAGCAGCCACCCCTTTAATGGCTTTCCTGTATGCCGCCTGATGTAACAATGCAGAAAGACCCTCGGTGCATATCAGGAAAAGATACGGAGACAATGGATCGCCTTGTCTCAATCCTCGTGATGGCTGATTCAAGTCATATGGTTGCCCATTAATTCGAACTGCATATTTCACCGAAGATACACATCTCATCACCGTGCTAATCCAATTCATATGAAATCCAAGCTTCATCATAATCTGCTTCAAACATTCCCACTCAACCCGATCGTACGCCTTGCTCATGTCCAGTTTTATAGCCATTTCGCCACATTTTCCTTTTCTCTTCTTGCTAATATGAGTCATCATTTCGTGAGCCACCAAGACATTGTCAGTGATAAGGCGTTCCGCCACAAAGGCACTTTGGTTCTCCCCTATGATTTCCTGCAGCACCGGTTTCATCCTGTTTGCCACAACTTTTGAAGCTATTTTGTAAGCAACATTACATAAAGAGATTGGCCTATAATCCGTTACTTTTTCCGGATTTTTCGTTTTGGGAATAAGTACAATGCGAGTATCATGAAATTTAGGAAGGGATACACCATGGTTAAGAAAATCAAGTGCAGTATGGATGACAATAGATTTGACAGTAGGCCAAAATTGATGATAAAATAAAGGTGGCATACCGTCTAGGCCAGGAGCCGTTAGCGGGTGCATTTGTTTTAGAGCTTTCTCCACCTCCATTGCTTAAAATTCCCGCGTAAGAATAGAGTTCATTCTAGCAGTGACTTTGGAATGGATTGCATCAAGCATTTCTTGCTCCACCTTCGGCTTTGAAGTGGTGAAAAGCTCCTCAAAATAATGCACAAAAGTCTGCCCAATTTGGTCTACATCCTCCAGCCAATTGTGATTTGCATCCATAATCTTGCTAATAGTATTCCTCTGGTACCTGTTTGTGGCCTTAATATGGAAGAAGGTGGTATTTCTATCTCTTGCCTTTAACCAATTGTTCCTGCTTCTTTGATGCCACATTTCCTCTTCAATGCCTAGCCACCTATTAAGCTCCAATTTTGTTGCATGGATTTCCTTCAGGTCCATCCCATTACCCTTCATTGCTTCAAGTATTTGGAGCTTTTTTTGTATTGTAGCCACTTGATTTCCTACATGACCAAAAGTATGAACATTCCAGGACTTCAAAGATTGTTGACATTCCTCCAAACAAGCTTCTAAAGGCCATAGTGAGCAGCTAGACCGCCCCCTTTCCCATGCCTCTTCTACCACTTTTTTGCATCCTTCATCTTCCAGCCACATAGATTCAAACCGGAACAACTTTGTTTGCCGCCTTTGCTGTCTCAGTGGACTAGTTTCTTTAAGCACCAAAATACTGTGATCAGAGACCGAGTTGGACAAGTGGTGGAGCTTTACTCTTGGAAAAACTCTTGTCCAATTCGTGGACACCAATGCTCTGTCAAGTCTTTCTCTCACCCATCCTCGGCTACCAAGTCTTCTACTCCAGGTATAATCTGATTCCACATACCCCATGTCTCTCAATCTGCATCTGTTGATTGTCTCATGAAATTTCCTCATTTGACCTTCCGGCCTAACCCCACCACCAACTTTCTCCTTAGCATGCATTATTTCATTAAAATCCCCCACGCATACCCATGGCAAATTACTCCGACGACTAAGATCTTCCAGCAACGACCATGAATCCCCTCTTTTACTGGTCTCCGGGTGGCTATAAAAACAAATGAACCTCCATTTTTTCCTGCCCTGTTCTTCGGATACGATTGCATCAATATGTCCAGGTGAGTATGACATTATATCAACTTGTAATGAGTTTCTCCATAAGAGAGCTAGACCTCCAGCCCTTCGTATGCTCGGTACTACCAGTCCTTGTTGCCTTTCTATTTTTCGTTTAATACCGTCCATCTCTATAACGTCAAACTTAGTCTCCATTAGAAAGACTGAGGTGGGATCTTTCTCCAACACCACCTTTTGGAGAGCATTAACTGTTAGGGGGTTCCCAAGCCCCCTACAGTTCCAGCTGATGGCACTCATTGTGCCAGGCGGGGCTGCACCGCAGCCTCCGCCGATCCCAAGTACTGTGCTAAAAGTTGGCCAAGCTCCTTAACCTCACCCTCCCTTTTGATGCGTTTCCCATTATCTTCCTTATCTTCTAGCTCAGTCAATGGTACCCTTGCTCTTCTTTTGAGTCCCATATCAACCATGTCAAACTCCATGGTCATTGTTTCTTTGGTTTTGTCTCCCTGGAGTTGTATTGCCTCACTACCCGACTTATTCTCCTGCCTAGAAACTCCTCTATTTTCTTTATTCTTTTTTTGGCTGCCAACTCTAATCTTCCTTACTCCCTAGGCTGTGTGTTGTTTAGGAGAGGCCAGCCCCAAATTAAAGTTTGCCCCAGCATGAAATAAGCCCACATTCTCCTTACTTTCATGCCCGGGCTTGTGTAAAGTGACCTGCGGCACATACGTAAATGGTTGGGCTTGGTTAATGACATTCAGCCCACTTGCTTGCTCTCTTTCTTCCAAGTTCAGCGTGGTCACGTGCATGGCCTGCATTTTGGACTCCTTCCCTAAGAGAGATTCCTGGTTTTGTATGGAATTTATGGCAAAAACATTTTCGTTGATAGCGTCATCAATTTCCTTGAGCTGCTGTTCAAAATTCAAAACACATGGAATATCCGGTGTTGGGATACACCTGTGAGCTGGATTTGTTACTGATTTTCCCACGTCAGCCCTATAGGCCGTCAGCTTCTCCATTAACAACTTCTTAGGCTTCGCCGTCTCCGGCTGAGAAACCATTGCTCCGGCCAATTCCCGTTCCTGGACCTCCTTTTCGGCGTCACTGGGCCTGTTTTCACCTCGTTTTCCTGCCATAACGAGTTGAGGCTTCTGGGTTTTTTCTTGTAGCGCGTGTAGCTATGGACCGAATTGCTTCTCGTCTGGCCTTAGAGTATCACTGCTTCGTATCCACTACAAACAATCCCTTTCATCATGGTTAATCTTCCCACACAGATAGCAAAATATAGGAAGCCTCTCGTATCTAAAGTCCACCCATTTTAAACCATATTCCCCTAAACGCACCTTCCGACCCCGACATAATGGCATGGAAACATCCAGAATAACCCTTATGCGCAGACAGTTCCCCAAGCAAAAACCTTCCCTGTTGGCATCCACCTTCACCACCTCCCCTAAGGTTGCTCCGATACTTATTCCAACTTCTTTAGTCTGACACATTGTGGGCAGCCCGTGTATTTGAATCCAAAATGGTGACCTATTAAACTTTATATCCTTAACCGCCTCACCACGCACCATCTTATGAAGGATCAACAAATATTTATCGAAAGACCACGGATTGAGCAATAAAACCCTATCCATATCATCCTTCGATTGAAAAAGAAACATTACCTTATTTTCCCCCAGATCGTTGACCTCGAAATTGTGTTCCGCTTTCCAAATCGATCTCAAAACTCTGGTCACCGACTCCAAATTGATTTTTCGCTTAGTACAAAATTTACCAAGAAGGACAAGACCCTCCTCTGGCATTGGAGCATGGATTGCTACTTCAACATCTTCTTTCAACGACAGCTTTAACTTTGCACACTTATCTGTAATCTCCTCCATGTTCTCTTTTGAAATCGTTTCTACCGTTTGAACGGAGAGAAAGATTGCCTGACGACAGCCCTGTTGCTATTCTAGCCCCTTTTTTCACCTCTAGGGTTTCCAGAGAAAACCTAGAGAGAAAACCGACGATTAGATGTTCCTCTTTTTGCTTCAAATACCAATTTTAAACTTTCAAATGCCCATAAAAAAAAAAAAAAAAAAAAAAAAATTAACTTTCAAATGTTTCATACCAGTATACCACCACTGAAGCAGACAAGAGCAGCCAAAAAAGGCCTCAACTGAAGCACATATCATATCATTGTAAAATTGTAAATCTGCTTCATCTTTGAGCTTCTTCCTCAACCCAAAGATGGTAAATCTGATATTATTTTTTCCTTTTTTGGGGTCATTGTGGCCGTTTTAAGCTTCACCACTTCAGACTTAGGAACATTTTTAAAAACAATATCTCTCTCTTTTTATTTTTATTTTTTTAAAAATACAACAGCATAAGTTTTTACAAACTGCTTAAAACCAATTTAAACATACCGGTTTTTGGTTTTGCTGAGGGAATCAGAGATTTCTAATTTTTTACAATTTTTCTCTTATTTTTGGTTTTTAATAATAACCGGACAGGATTAATGTCCAGTTCCAATTTGAACCGAGTTTGGTTCTGTTTTTAAAATCATGATTGCTCTCTTTCCCTTCAATCTAAATATACCATAAAAAAGAGAGTGGAGAGGAAAGAGTAAGAGAACTCTTCGATGTTTATATTTCTTTCCTCTAACTCTTGATTTGAACTTGACAATATGGTATACCACCATCCCCTAATTTACATTTATTTTTTGAACTCCTACTATCATAAAATCTCACATATAACCTAAAGAAACTCTCACTTACTTTTATTACATATACTTCCCTCATTATTCTTATACCAATCTTTTTCTTTTTTAATAAATAAACAAGAGTCTCATAAATTAAGTTTAACTTCCAACATACAAAAACCTTGGGTACATCATTTTAACATTCATATTAGATCTCAAGCTGGATTCTAATTTTATGCTATGTGTTTCATCCAATTTCCTTAATTTTGGTTAGCTATTTACTACACTACAAAAATCGAGTAGTCCAATTTATTTATTTATTGTGCTATATGAGTTTTTAAGTGAGAAAATTATAGAATTAAAAATTAATAAACCTTAAAAAAATCACAATCATTGATTCATTTTTTTTATATTATGATGATGATGATCATTATTATTATTATAGTGGTTGGACAAATCAAAATTGAGAATTTCATAAATAACAATTTAAATAATTTCTTTTTCATTTGTTTCAAATAAAATTATATTTATTTTATTTGTAGCTATTTTATATTTTCAAATAAACAAACATTATATTATTATATATCAAATTAGTAAAATTTTAATATGCCTTAAATTATGCACATTTATAAATATATTTCATTTATATGCATGAGGTTACGAGCTAATTATAATAAAAGTCAAAAATTTTGTAGCTCAACTGATAGACACCTCCTAAAATGTCTATAACATCTAATTCTCTATTTCTTGTTGTAACTATCAAAAAAAAAAAAAAAAAAAGGTAAATAATATTGAAAGATTTGAAAAGAAAATGACAAAGATGATTACTCAGCCAAGGGTTTTGTGGCTCAAGATTTTTCTTTTTCCTGAAATTTAATATATAAATTTCAAAGCACAATGACATTAACAATTTCAATTCCAATCGTTTTTCCTGGTTAGTTGTGCCCATTGGATGACTAACTTATCTTAAAATATAAAAAATAATGAAAAATAAAAATAAAAAGATCTTTTTTTATGAAAATAAAATAAAAAGATTTATAAATGCTGCCTTCCACCACCTACCAAAATAAATAAAAAATTTAAAAGAAAGCTAACCTACAATGCACTTATATATAATTATATATGTCTCTAAAGGAAACAGGCACAAGTATTATAACGGATAGGTAATTATTGGGTACTCTCAGAGTACCATAAATGGTTACTCTCCCATCTTATATAACTTTGGGTTCCACTAATTAAATTTATGATGAGACTCACAGTTTATGTAAGAGAGGGAGTACTCATTTATGGTGCTTTTGGAGTATTCAATAATTTTCCACAACGGACAAGACATTTCAAGTAGAAAAAGGTCTACCTCTGAGAATTTCTGATGGTTTAGGAAGTAAATATCATCTAAAATTTAATGAGAATAAGCTACTTCTCATTCCAAGTTGATTTGAGTAAAGTTGTCACATATATTGTTTTTTTTTTTTTTTTTTTTTTGGGAAAAGAATCACATATTGTGTTTAGTGTAACATAAAAACCTACTTGAGGCCAGAAAAATGTAACATAAAGACCTACTTGGGAAACGTTATATCTACACAAAGAATGAAATTGGGTTTGAGTCAGACTAACAGTTTAAGCATCTTTTCCAAAATGATAGCTGACTTTTACTGCCAAATGCAATAGGTTTTCTGGCCAACTCATGCAGTGCTTCAATATTCTTTTCGACGTTTGTAGTTGACAGTATTTGACTTATTTTCAGAATTTCGAGTGCTATATCTGTCCCCCCAAAAAAAAAAACATTTGATCATTGTCAAAGTTTTCATGCCCAATCAAAATTTTCTCTAAGGACATCAAATGATGTAATGGCATTTTCAATTAATTGCCTCAAACTCACAATTATTGAGATGTGGGACATACCATACATATCATTGGTAATAGTAGCCACAAGGATCTCCATGTGTTCAGAAGGACTCAAACCTTCAAAAGAAGTCACAGTGAATAGATAAGACACCATGTCTCTAAGTCCGAGCAAAGCAGCTTTGGGAAGTGGTGTCCTATCTTCTTTACTGCGGGCTAATGGGAGTCTATTGTTCTTTTTCACCATCTCCTTAGCAATTGCCACAATTCCTGATTTCGCAGCAAAGCAAAGGGCTGTTTCTCCTTCTTGGTTTCTCAGTTCTAAGTCGTCGTCAGACAAAAGTTGCACCAGTTCTTTTACAAAAGCCATGTGTTTTGATGCGAATGCAATGTGAAGAACTGACTCCTTCGTTTGTGTAATGGAATATCGAATGGCATCTGGATCATCCTCAAGTATTTTCTTAGCATCTTGCCAATTACCTTCTAAGGCTGCTCGATAGAGGCAAAGGTACTGAGATGTTGTTTGGCCTGGAACTTTAAGCAGAACATAAACTATGAAATTTTGGTGATGTGACGCCATAAACCCAGTTATATGAGCCACTGACTGCAAATTTTTTAAAGCTTTTCATACAAGGCGTAACGTCAAAACTATTCTACCAAAAAATAACTTTATCAAAAGAAAGTAGTGAGCTTGACAGCTAAACAATGATATGAACTAGTTGTATCAAGCAAAAAAAGAAAAAAATAACTATTTGTAAATAAAATTCATAGGCTTGGAAACCATAGTTAAGTTCATGGTTGAAATCAAATAATAATAACGAATATTAAATTTGACTTTAAAGTCATGCATACGTTCTTGAAAAAAATAGATATCTATACAGTCGGTCTTGTTTACCCCAAAAAAAAAAAAATATGAGAGCAGTGGTGGATCCACTTAATTTGTAATAATGCTAAGGTTACCAAAATTGGCACAATTTTATGCCATAACTTGCAATATGACGAGTTATGATTAGTAAGAGTGTGTCAGTGGGCCATGTCGGGACATTCCCTTACTGATCACAACTATAATGATCATTTTATTCGATGCCTTTTAGATTTTATTTATTGTGGGGGTCATGGATACTAACAAATGAACTTTCAAAGATAAATCGTTATTCACATGAATACTAACAATGAACTTTCATCAATCTCATCAATATATATCTAACATGACTAGTCACTTTCTCATTACATGCATGGAACCAAATGGAAAATCAAATATATGGCCAAAATCAACTATCACATGCATAGGTCCAATGAAATTTCATGGTTATATCCATATGAACATTATTCATACATGCGAGAGCTAGTAAAATAAACCATGGCATCCAAACAAAGGGTAAGCACATATCAAGGCATATAGAAATTGATGAACACATAATCAAAGTATGTGAGCATGTACTGTGAAATTGGGTAAGCATATTAATCGATGCACATAAAAATGGGTAGGCATGTAAATCAAGAGTGGGTAAGAATAAATTAAATCATTTGAAAATAGGTAGGCACATATATATGGAAGTACATAAGCATGCAAGATCAATTGATATCCATTTTAAGCATGCGTGCATATATATTCAATTTAGGATAAAGACTAACATACTATCAACGTATCCAAATTCACATCCTAAACTAAACCACGCTTAGCACGCTATTTAAACAATAAAAGATTTATTCATATCATAACTACATGATAATAAGGGAATCTGAGAAGAGAAGGGATAAGAGAACTATATCCTTAGAAGCTTGATTTTGATGAAGGAAATTGAGAGGAGGACGTTTCTAGAGTGTTTAGGACAACTTTTTGTGGGTTTCTTGCTTTATCCTCAGAGGGGAGGGAATCTTGAATTTAATGATTTCATGTAATTATCATGCTCAACTATATGCTGAGCATACAGTGCACGTTATATGCTAGCACAACTTTCAACTCCTATTATTTTACTTTTCCTAACACAATTTTGATCTAGCTTTTCTAGTTTTAAGGTACCAACTTTACACACTTATTTTGAAGGTTTTCCCAGACTTTGATTCTAGCATTTTTATTGCAGTCAAAAAGCTTCTGTAGCATACTTTCTCAAAATTCCATCTTATACAGTTGGGTGTAGTATGCATACACGCGCACATGCACACACACGGAATGTGAAGGGATTAGATCAGATTGGTTTTAAATGCCCAAAACCCAAGAAATCAACCAAGACTTGCCTCACTCGTCCACTTCACTACCACTCATCCTCCCCATCACCAAGTGCATGTAGCTCAATTGGGTTAAATTGGCTTCTCTATCCCTTTAATTTTTGTTGTCATGGTTTGTTATATTGTTATGACTTGATGAGTTCTATAATAACAAAATTGTATTTTGTGCTTTGATTGTCTCTGTTTAGAGACATTTGAGAAAGGGAAATGAGTTTATGGCCATTAAGATAGATTGAATATTTTAATGGGTTGTGTTAAATTTTTATTTCATTAAATTGCTAATGAACAGTAACACTCCTAACCAAGCAACTGATTGTTTATGAGCTTTTTTTTTTTTTTTTTTTTTTTTTTTTTTTTGCATTTTAAAGAGACTGTTGGAGTAATATTTTATGTTTTCAGTCCCAAAATTAGAGAGAATTTCGCATTTGCCACATATATTGGAAATGCTAAAATTGCATACATACAAGAGATAAAGACAGCATTTAGAGTCATCAATCTTACTCTCAAAATTCTGATGTTGATTTTGATTTTCTTGTTCAGCATGCCCACTTAGACCCTTTGTTGTTTCTGTCTGCATCATATCTGTGATCCATAAATCAATAGCTTTGTAATGATGTTTGATAACTTTGGATATTTTTAACTATAAAATGAGTTTTTTTTTTTGGTTGCATTTTAGAGAGATTGTTTGAGAAACATTTTTTGTTTTTACTTTCTAATTTAGAGATAATTTTGCATTTGCCGCATATGTTCGAGATGCTCTAACTGCATGCATACAAGAGATAAAGACAGAGCACATAAGAGTCAGAAGTCTTACTCTCATATGTTTGTTGATTTTGATTGTCTCCTTCAATATGCACACTTAGATCCACTGTTATATCTGTTTGCATCATATCTGTAATCCATAAATCAATAGCTTTGTAATAATATTTAGTAAATTTGGATATTGTTAACTTATACAAATGGTTTTTTTTAGATAGATTGAAAGTGGGGATGAGAGGTGGAGTTTGAACTATAGACACAAGGCACCCCAAAGGATGCCATTGCACTAAATAGTTTTTCACTCAAACACATATATGCCATATTATAGGCACTACATGCTCTTGTGGAGGATCAATCAATTAGAGAAAATAAGGAATTTCATGATATAGACGAGATTTTTAAATATGATTGGTCACCTATTAGCTATAACTAATTGAGTTTAATAGCTAGACATAAATCAGGGAAAAGTTAAAAAATCTCATGTCCTAAGTATGGGTCAAAAACATGAGTTTGAAACATGAGCATGCATGAGGAAGGTGTTAGACACCTCACTATCTGAGGAATGTGTTTCCAAAAATTTTCAAGGTTTTAGGGGTTTTCCATAACTTTCCTACAATTTTGGGGTAAAATTGTAATTTCAATGAAGTATGTGGCTCTTAGTGTAGCAACTTGCCTATATTATGGAAAATCCCTAAAACTATAATTCACATATTAATGGACTTGCCCATGTCTGGGGTTTTCCATGTTATGTGAAATTCAACATATTAATCTTCCCATGTAATTCGCATATTTAAAATAGGTTATTAAAAGTAATATATATAACATATATACTTTTTCTCATAACAAAAGCATATAATGACATATTTAATGTAATATTATTATTGAATACATAATAAGGAGCTTAACATCATTGTGCACCCTTAGCATGGTGATCACTCCATAAGTATTAAGTGTTTATAAAGTATGGTGGGTAAAGGCCGAGATTCAAGTTTTCAAGAAGAAACTTCACAAACATATACACCTAGATTATACTAAAGTAGAATTTCTATATTGCATAAAAAATATAATTAATAAATAAATAAAAGAGCTCAACAATTTAATGTGACAACCAATGTTTGGTACAAGCTGCACTATTTGAGATCGTTTATAATGTCTAAGATGTTAAGGACGGAACTACATACAGACAGAGGGGGCTATGCCCCCCCCCCCCCCCCCCCCAATTTTTTTTTTTTTTTTTAATATTATATGGTAGATATATATTTAAGATTTTAGAAGATAAGTCTAAGAAAAATTATATTTACCCCCTCAAGAAAATTATATTTGTCCCGGTAAGATGCAGTCTTGCAAAGATCATAAGAGCATAGACGAAACTAGGATTCTAAATTAGCTAGGGAGGCCAAAGCATAAACAACAAAAAAAAAAAAAAAAAAAAAAAAATCTTATAATTTTATTGTGCCAAAGATAATAAGATATTTTATTATTTTCATATTTTATAGTTCTATCGAGCCAAAAATTAATAAAATGAAAAGAGAAAGGTAGAGTAGTAGATAATTATCATTTCACTCAAAAAATCAAAGGTCGTAGAGAGAGAAGTTGACATATCAGAGAAGAGAGAGAGAATCTGAATATCATAGAGAGAGTCAGAGAGAGAGAGATCAGAGAAGAGAGTCCTAAGACCATACCTCAGTCAATTTGAGTGTGGAGAGTTGATGAGACTAGACCAGAGAGGAAAAGAAGCGGAAGCCAACCGGACGGACTAGATCAAAGCTGCATATTAGTTCGCAATCTGAAAGAAAATCTGAACTCCTTAGGAGTTGCAATGGAGCAATTGAAGCAAATTTATGAAGATTCGTAGGGGAGGATCGAATGTAATGGAAAAAGTACTTCTGCTGAAGCATTGCTGGTTTGACAGAGTAGAGAAAATGGAAGCAAGCTTTAAATGATAGTGAACAAGAAAGATGGGAAAGAGAGCAAGACAGAGTTAAATGGGCAAAAATTGGGATTTGAATTTTATGATTGTTTTGTGTGTATTTTTTGTTGGGTCTTTGGACCGATTTTATGGTTTATTTTGTTGTTAATTTTGGTTTGTCTAATGTTATTATTGCTATTCTTGGGGCTATTAGGTTTGCTTAGATTGGATTTGTTGGTATTTTTTGTTTTGTTCAATAGGTTTTTTTATTATTCTTGGGGCACACGGGAAAGAGGGGACCAAAATATTTTTTTCCAGGGTATCATGGGTTCATTTGTAACATGCATCATTATCTCATTGCATTAATATAGTTTTTCTTTTTCCTTGGAAGGGGATTATGGGTATTATATATTTCATTACAGTTTGTTCATGCATGATGTCGAATACACCAAAATTTTTTAAATGTTGTTAATAAGAACCTATCATTACATGTAAGTTAACATGCATGCCTAGTAACTGAATAGAATTGGAATTGGAATTGGAAAGAGGAATACATAGGCAATTAAGGGTGCTTTGGTAGGAAGGAATATATTGCTAATCTTCAAATATGATTGGTATGGTAAGTGCTTTGGTGGTCAGATCTGTAGTCTTATCTCATTTTGCATCAATAGTACTATTGTAACATTATGACCATAACCTTAATTATTATTGACAATGAGCTGAGGTAATATATCGTGTTTGGGACATTGTGGCACGTGGTCATAAGTGTCTATGTGTGTGAGTGCGAGTGATGAAAGAAATAGAGATAGAAATAGGTGGAAGGATTTTGGAGATACCTGCCTTTGCTGCTGTTGTTGTTGGATTTGTTTTGGGTGGCTCACTGAGCTTGGACTTCAAGGAATGTACCTGTATGAGCTTATAAATTGGACGGATATTATTTTTTAAGAACCGTCCGATTTCACTAGCCTTTTTTGTGAAATTCTAATTATTATAATATTTTTCACAACAGTAAAATTTTGACAGACTTTTAATAGTTCTTAATTAAATTTATCACTGATTTTACTTTTACTCCTACCAATAACTTACTATTTTAACCATTGTTAAATTTTGTTATAGACTGAAAAAGTTAAGTGCATATTATTACCAAAAGAAAAGTAGGTGAATTAAAATTCGGGTGAAGAAAAAAAAAAAGAATAAAGTACTACTAGAACTACAAGTTTTATTACGCTAAACTTATAAACTGATCGTGTCATGAATCATAACGAGATAATTCAAATATACATTTATAAGGTGATTGAAATCTATTAATTATATTTATTATCATATCAATTTGTAAGTTTTATATAATATAAATTTGAGGCAATCTTTAGCATTTTTTCTTGATTAAAAAAAAATGATATGTGGACAACATTTGTACTACACTTTTATAATAAATTTTAAGTGGACAAACTGTTATTAGGCTTTACTAGTGAATAAAAAAGTAATTTTTAATGATAGATTCAAATTAGAATCCTAATAACTTATAACTTAGATTAAAAAATTAAAATTTAAAAAAAAAAAGAAAAAAAAAAAAAAAAGAAGAAGAAGAGTAAATAGGTGACCCACTAAAAGTAAATTTCACCGAAATGAGAGGAACATTAAAGAGGAAAGATAACTCTGATATCTTTTCCTCGGATGATACGGAGCTTTTCTTTTGTTTATTGCAATTATGCTACCTTTTCTTTAGAGAGAGAAAAAAATAAAAAAAGCTTAGTTTAGTTAGTTTAGTTGTCTACCTTCTTAAAGTAGGTGGATTAAAGCGGGATGAAGAAAAAAACAAAGGCCGAAAAAAAGAAGAAGAAAATTTTACTGTAAATGGAAGTCAGGATGAGCCCACTTAAAAGTTGATTTCATCGAAATGAGGGGAACATTAAAGAGGAAAGAAGGTTTAATTAGTTAAAGTACTTGTCTACCCTTCTTTTCTGATCCATTTTGAACCAATGTTATCGATTTCCTTTGGTTCCTGTAGTAACACGTCAGAATATTTCTTTTTTTTGATAACAAAGCCAGAATACTTCATGAGACCCCAAAAATGTTAATATGCAAACTCAGAAATATTGTTGGGCTGTCGGGTTCATTGAGGGGAGTGGTGTGTAATTGTTTGTGTTTTTCTCTTTGCGTTTGTATGCTCTCTCTGCTGTAACTCTTTTCTAGTTGAATGAATATTTCATGCTTCTTATCAAAAAAAAAAAATACTTCATATCTGTCAGCGAATCGTTATCACTTACCAATCCAATACAAGTTATACAGCACTTTCCTTCCTTTTTTCCTCTCTCTTTCCTTTTTCATTCGTATTTTTTTTTTTTTAATCACATCTCTTACTCTTTAGAACATGCATTTGCGAGTGTTAGAGCATCCGCAGCCGGAAATCCCATCCTATCCTATTTTACCATTTCAAAAAGCAACTTTATCAATTATACCATACAATTTTACAACATACCCAACATCTCAACTTTTATTTTTCTATTCTACTCTTTAAAATAATATATCTACCCAATAAAATAATATATCCCAAATCCATATCTATTCTCTCCCATCTCTCTCCTCTCTCTGATTTTTAACTCTCTTCCTCTGTCTCTCTTCCACTGAAACCACCACCACCAACTTTTATTTTCCTATTTTACCATAATATTTCTCTTTTTCTCTTCCTTTTCCTCTCTTCTCCCTCAACTTCTAGCACCGGCCTCAACCTCTAGCAAACCCATACCTAGCAAAATCATAACAAGAAAATCACAACAAAAAATCACCCAAATCAAACAAGCACCAGAAATCCACCTGCCACCCCAGCAAAATCACAACAAATCTAAACTTGTCGCAACCCAGAAGAACAAATCTAAAAATCACAAAAAATCACAGCAAAATCCACCTCTTCCTTAAGCCGTCGGTCACAAAAAAAAAAAAAAAAAAAAAAAAAAAAAAAAAAAAACACACACACACACACACACACAGAACCCAGATCGCAACCCAGAAGAATCGGATCGCAACCCACTTCGGCGGAGCTTTTTGACACCAGACTCTCTACTTCGGCGGTGCAACCCACTCTTAACCCGGATCGCAACCCACTTCAGTGGCGCTTTTTGACCCGGAACGAGTCGGAGCTCTCCAACATCTGCGACGAAATCCTCAAGCTCCTTGACACCAGACTCATCCCTTCTGCCGCCACCAGTGACTCCAAGGAGATGAAATATCAGCAAGAATTTCACCATGAAAACCATTAAAGGGCAGTGACAAAATCCTAAGCTTAGTAAGCTGAGCAATCACAAGCAACAGCTTCCCAACCAATTTTCCACTACTAGTCCAACAATCCCTCCTAGTCCCAAACCCATAAAGCGGAACTTGAGCAAAGTTGGAACAAGAATTACCTTTGTGCTCATTCCCAGTAATGTTCAGTGAAACTACACGGGAATTATAGTCACAGGAGAGACCAAACCACGAGCAGTAATCATCAGAGTCCTAAGTAGAGAGCAAAGTTGATGGGTCAGAGACCGAGTTCTTCAACTGGAGGAACACAAAGAGAGACAGACGAGAGAAGTCAGAGAGAGAGAGGGAGACGAAATACTCAGAGATGCTACAGTGACACAGAGGAGAGAGAAAAAATAAAAGGATTAAAATATATTATTTTGGTTTGGCATAGCGCTACAGTGCCATCTTACATGTAAGATGGCACTGTAGCGCTATGCCAAAAAAATTTGGCATTTCTCAGTTTTAACCTTCCAGTTGCTAGCATGTTTTTGGGCCTAAATGCTAAATGTACCTTACATTTGACATTTAGAATGCCCACTGCTGATGCTCTTAGAAGAAAACTGAATTCAAGCATTTTATATATTTAAATATAATTTTTTAATTAAATATTACTTAAACTCAATCTATTATATTGTTTTAGGTGCAAAATTATTAATTAATTATATAAAATTAAAAAAAAAAAGTCTTTAGACACAAAAAAAAAAAAAAAATGACAAAACATTTCACACATGTTGATGTAACAGATTAATTGTGGCAAATAAAAATGTGATGTTAGTGGTAAATTTATATTAGAACTAGTAAAAGTTTACCAACTCAACTATTGTGAAAAATGTTGTAAAATTTTCTGTGTATTGCTTTTTTTTTTTAGAAGTTCTACATTCACAATTTTTTCACAACAAATCTTAGGTATTAAATTGTAGATATTAAGTTATTACAACTTACGAGTTTTAGTATGAACTCACCTCACATTTAAGATTTGTTGTGAAAAATATTGTAGACGTAGCATTTTTTTTCTCTCTCTCTCATTTTTCATTTGATAAAAAAATATTATTTTATTTATTGGTAAATATTATTATTTGTACTTCACACTTTCACATTGATGCCTTTAAAAAAAAAAAAAAATGCATTACTCAATTTTTTAAGACTTCTTAAAGTAGAAAAAAATGCAAATTTTTTTTTTCCCTATATCTCTAAATTGTTTTAAAGAATATCAAATTTTGCCCCAAAATTTGGGGGTCTTTCTCTAATTAAGGGCCCTAGGCGATGGCCTAAGTGGTCTAAGCCTAGGGCCAGCCCTATGTGAGAGAAGATGAACTTGAACGTTGCATTTATAAAACCTTAAGGGGATATTTGATTTGTTTTGATATGTTCTTGATGTGATGCACATTACCTTGATGTGATAGTAAGGTGTTTAATTTATTTGATTTTTTCTAACATTACTGTAATCTAGAATTACAAAAAATATCATATCACCTTAATCCCATCATCTTCTAAAATGGGTGTAATCTTACATTATTGATTTGCTAGAGTGTTTTAATTTAACAAATTAACAAAATTACCCATGCTAATAAATTTTAATTACAAAATTGTCCCTTCTATATATTATCTTCACAAACTGAAATTAAACCTAGCTCTCTCTCTCTCTCTCTCTCTCTCATAAAACAAACCCTAGCTAGCTTAAATCTCAAAGCTCCAATGGCGTCCTGGTTCTTTAGACACAAAGCCAATTGTACTAGCAATAGAGAACTCAAAATCATTACTCCAATGGCGTCCTCAAACCCTAGGGTTTTTGCCATCGAGCCTCAAAGCCACTGGTCATGGTGGTCTCAACGGTCTCAGCAATGTCGTCTAGTTCTTTTGCCACAAAGCCAACGGTACTAGTGGCAAAAAAGCTTGGCAAGGTTGGGCTCAAGCTTGGCCACAACATTGAAGACAATGGAACTCGAGACTTTCTTTTTGTGCTCTTCATTTGTAGATTTTGGAATTGAGTTGGTTTGTGTAGAGTTAGGGGTTGTATAGATCTTTGGCTCACTCTTTTTTATTTTTTATTTTATTATTATTATTAGTTTGTTTGTTTCCTAGGAAAATAGAAATTCTTTCTAATTTGAACATTTAGTTCTCCAACTTTGCATCTTTAATTTAAATTCGAAAGATACATGGTTGTATCTTTGATGCATTGCTTGTGATGTACAAAATTTGAAATTTGATTGTAAGAGACATTTGAGAAATTGGATTGGAAATTTTATTGGATTTGTTTGGTTGGTGAGAAAGTGCAAGATTGTTCAGTTATTTTGTGAAATTTTTATTAAAATTATAATTTTTCTGAGTTATTTCAAAAGTGCATTTGTGGAAATTCATTCTAAAAATTTTAATGCATTTTTTGGAATATCATGAAAATGTAACTAGTGGCTTGGTGTGACACCAAGCGAACCAAACGCACCCCTCTTATGGCAGAGCCAAGTTGGGGCTTGGGAGGGGCCATAGGCCCCCCTAACTTTTTGAATTCTCCATTAGAGCTAGTAAAAAGAAATTATAAATTATTAAAATTACTTGTAAATTTATTCACGGGTTCCTCTAAATTTTAGAATTGACTCTCTCAAAATTTAAAATTGGTATCTAAAAATTTTGAACTAGTCTTATAAATTGTAAAATATTTTATAAATGTAAAAGTAATGTATAAAAATTTTGAACTAGTCTTATAAATTGTAAAATATTTTATAAATGTAAAAGTAATGTAAAAATATGGTGGACGAACATTTTTCAAATAAAAGTAAAAAAAAAAAAAAAAAAAAAAAAAAAAAAAAAAAAAAGAATGAATCTGGTACAAAAAGCCTAACCAAAAAAAATCTCCCTTGACCCATTCCTCAGCCCATAACTCTCCAAATATTAGCAAAGCCTCAAATCTCCTTTAAACATATTCCAAATCTTAAAACAAAAACAAAACAAATCTGTATCAACAATTATTTTGTCATTTACCAACGGTGTCTTGGTCTAGTGGTGCCAGGGGCTAGACTTGGTAGGGAGAACTACGGTTCGATCCCCCGCAAGCCCGTTGGGAGGAGTTTAAAACCTTAACCCCGGGACCCGCTCCGAAACCAGATTAGTCGGCCCAGTGGGTTCGGATACCGGTTGGGAAACCAAAAAAAAAAAAAAAATTATTTTGTCATTTTTGTGTGCATCCACGAATGTTGTTTCCTCGGCTCGGCTCCTGCTCCAATTAATTCCAACGGCAACCATTAGAGCTTCCACAACTCGAAATCACCTCCTATTTTATTATACTATCTCATAAAGTTATTTTACAATACAACCAACGTTTCAAAACTCTATTTTTTTTCCATTTTATTTAAATATTATTTTTTAATTTTTTTTTTTTACTATTTCTCTTTTTCTCTTCCGATTCCTCTCTTTCTCCCTCAACCTCTAGCACCGACCTCAACCTCTAGCAAACCCATACCCAGCAAAATCACAACAAAAAATCTCCCAAATCAAACAAGCACCAGAAATCCACCTGCCACCCTAGCAAAATCACAACAAAAAATCACAACAAATCTAAAAATCCATACCAAAATCACAACAAAAAATACCACCTGCCACCCCAGCAAATTCACAACAAAAAATCCATACCAAAATCACCCAAATCAAACAAGCAAATCACAACAAATATAAAACTCAAACCCAAACTCCACACCACCACCATAGAAACCACCACCAGAAATGAGTCTTTGTGCAAGGACTGACCCAAAACCCGCTCCCACCATGCCACCGCCACCCACTTACCCAAAACCACTGCCACCACCGTGCTACATCACAGATCAACCCACAACCGAAATCAACCCACACCACAAAACCACTCTGCCACCACAGAGTACCGACCCAGACCCACTCCGCCACCACTGCCACACAACCCAGGCCACCGCTACAGGGAAGACGACGTCGTATTGGAGGATCCACGCCTACCTCTGGCGCTACCACCACCACCACACGGGGTTTTGGGTTTGAGAATAATGGAGTTTTGGGTTTGAGGAGAGGACATAGCAGTTATTGAACAAAAGCAAGAGAGAGAAGAGAAGACAGAGAAATGAAAGTGAGACTGTTGAGAAGAGAATGCTAAATACCTTTAGTGGGAGAATAAAATAACCTTTTTTTTTTTTTTTTTTTCAATTAAGCTAAGTGCTATTCTACCTTTAGAGAATTTTTATGGAGAATGCTAAATATTTTAGCATTTATTTTTTCAAAATCCTATTTTATCAATTTTAACATATTATTTTATAATCAATTAAACATCAAAATTTCTATTATTTTAACACTTTATTTAAATATTCTTTTTTATTCTTGCTTTATGTTTTCTTTATTCTTTCCTTTTATGTTTTCAAATAACTAACATTAAACAAATATATATATATATATATATATATATTTATATATATATATATATATTTTACAATCTTGTTACAGTGGGCTGCTAGAAGCAGTCTACTGTAGTTGAATTGCAAAATAAATAAGATTTGAGAGTATTGATGGAGTATGCTTTTTAGTATTTATAACAATTTGTATATTAAATTTTAGCATTTATAGCATTTGCCCTTCTTGATAAGAATGCTCTGAATTGCACTATAGCGCAATTGCAATTTTTTTTTTTTTTTTTTGGGCGATAGGATGCATTTGCAAGGTGGGCTGTTGGGGGAAATTGGGCTGTGAATGCTAAAATGTTGTTACATATGCCATTTGCAAGTTGGGCTGTGGATGCTATTTGTATCTTTCTCTATTTTTGCTATTATGTACTATCATTCTTTTTTATTGCAAGTTATGTTTTGGGGGAAGATATGCTAAAGCTACTGGCTAAATGTGTGGTTAAAAAGAAAGTAGCTTTTTATGTGCTGTACAGCACTTAAAAAATGTGGGGAAGGTGAATTGATGTTTATATATTTGTTTATAATATATTATTATGTTTTATATAAAAATGGTATGGTTGAGTTTCTAACTTAAATTATATAATAATAATATAGTGTTGTTGTACATACTAAGTGATGTATTTATATTTTGTATTATTATCTTATTTCAAACTTTATTTTGTTTTATTTGGTTAGCATTTTTTGATGTGTCCATTACATTTAAAGCTCGAATTTTTCTTTTCCCAATTTTAAGTATCAAAATTATCAAAAAAAAAAAAAACACTTGAATGACTCTTTTATAATTTATAAATGACTTGTTTTTAATTTTTATGACATAAATTACTTGCTTGGGTCTTCCATTAAATTTTTTTTTTTCAAAAAAAAAAACTTTTAAGAATTTTGTTACATTTAGATTGGTCCCTCCTACCAAAAAAATTCCTGGCTCCACTACAAATATAACATTTGAGGAAGTGTCATTTTTTGAGTCTCACGGTGTAATTTGCACAAAGAAAAACTCACAAGTTTGATTAAGAATATTAGAACACAATCGGCAATCCCAAGACAGGAATTTATAGTCATGTACCGAACTGGTACTCCTGAAACTTTAAAAGTCAATACTTCGAGTTACTTTCACAGCCACAAACAATTGCCCAGTTGGCATCATTTACTTGGCCTAAAGAGTGACCTCGACAAGCATGTTGACCGTATGATATCAGTCCAGAGTTTGTAATGTAGCAAAGCAAACAAAATAATTGGTACACCAGCTAAAGCAATTATAACAATCGGAAGCCGCGACATTTCACTTTTAAAGACCAAAAAGCAGGTTGCGCTGAAGGCCACCACCATGCCTACTATAGAGATGAATAGTGTAGTGAGTCCCAACATCAATTTCGATGGTAATGACACAAGGAAATCCATTTCTGTGAAACGAGACGTGAGAATTGACAAGATTATTAATATTGAAGAAGAAGAGGAGATCACTGCTATTGCATCTGATATGAAAAATGCCCTAAACCACTGTGGGGCATTACTTCCACCTGTGCTATTAGTTTTCAAAAAAATAGGGGTGCCTGTGTCTTGATTACTTCCACCTGGTACTGTGAAAGCTGCAGCAAAAACCACCGTGGTAATCAATGTTGCCACAAGCATGCAATATTTTGCTGTAACCTTCATCCACTTTTCACTTTCTGCCCGTAGTACTTGAAGTTCCTTGGTAAATATATCCCACGGTGTTAGGCCGTCGGCACGATTCTCCATGTTCAGATATGGAGGCACAATCTTTTCTGCCTCCTACAGTTTTCAAGGTGTATTGGTAAGTGCAACAAGAAATAGATATTGAAATAATATAAACACTAACCTTAAACCACAACAGCTCCCGTTACATTTGAAGGGCTGCTCCTGTTACAATATTCAATCGACTTGGAGGAGCCAATTTTCCAGCTAAGTGCAGGATGTATTGTTTAGAGTCATCAACATAGGCTCTAATTATTTCTTTGACAGCAACTGTCTCATATAATAGATTGAGGACACTCTCTTGCCGATTTATAACAGCAATGTGAAATAAGCTTTGAGTTTCAATGTTTTTTTCCCATATGATATTAGGATAAGAGCGAATAAGTTTAATAAGAAAATCAGTATTCCCAAATTTTACAGCATCAAAAAGTAGAGTGCAAACACCGGACGAGAATTGTATATCTTCGAATAGTTGAACATTTTCCGAGTCGAAGTGAACCAATTCATCGAGTACTATTGCCTGTATAGAAACTTTGTTCTGTTCCTTTGTACCCTGTAAATTGGGAGAAAAAATCAATTAGAAAATCATTTAGTCAAAAAGAGATTAATTATATAATCTATGAACACAGAAACCTCGGGTACATTAATAATTTAACATGCATATCAACAAATCAATAAATATTAATATATATCTATATATATAAAAGTGAAATGTTTGATTTTTTGTTCACCATTTCTTATTGCACCATGTGGCTATATAAATTTATGCCACATACACATTTAAAAACACCAAACAGTTATCACTTTTTTCATTAGGTTTCAGTATCTATTCACCGTTTCACATAAGATGTTTATATTAAAATAAAAGACTGTCATTAAGAAGAAAAGTATCGGTAAGGCATAGGGAAGAGAATGAAAAATATGAGAACAAAAGCATCCATAAGGCGTTTAAATAAATCATTCAATATTATTGTTGCTACCGTTGGTGTGGCTTGAGTCCTAGGCCTTTTTACTATTTAACCAAAAAAAAAAAAAAAAACGACTTACAAAAAACTCAACTGCCCAAATTGTTGGGAATTTAGAGGAGTGATATAATGAAATAACAAAATGATCTAGTGGAAAAACAAAAAATTTGGTTGACTTGGAGGCACAATTAAATGTTATCATTAGATAATATTTGCCCCCACGCAAGAGTTTCTAAAGGGTTACTATATAATTGTCCCCATGATACGACCAAGTTTATTGGATTCTATAAATAACAATTTTAGAAAAGATCCACAGGTTTCATGTATATATATAAAAGCAAAGATCTCATGTGGGAGAGCACGAGGTTCTGTCATGTGTTACATTGTATGACATTTTTTTTTTTTTTTTTTTTTTTTCATTTAGGCTTTTACCTTATCTAAATTTAGCATTTATGTCTGTTGGGTTAAGATAGCTTGACCCCGGTTTATTAATTCAATTACCCAAGTTGAATTGCATGCAAAATGTGAAAGCACCAACAAATCACCAAAACTACTAAGTGCAGTGAAAAATAAATTGAACACGGTAATTTGTTGACAAATGGAGAAAACCTTGCAAGACAAAAACCCCACCGGGTGATTTTAAGGTCACCACTCTCAAGAATCCACTAATCAACAATCAAGCGATTACAAGTATAAGGAATCTTCCCAATTATCCTGTCCTATCCCAAAATACCAACCTACAGTCGAACTTTTGCTCTAATACCCAATTGGACTTGATCTTGTAGTAGCCTTCTTTCCTTTGATGCACAAACCTCCAATTTGTGACTAACCCTTTGTATGGATCCTAGTACATGATTAACTCTAGCAACATGAACAGATGTTGTTGGCTGCAAAGTTCTTTATTTTATCAACAATGAAGATTATGAAGCACTTGGTTACAAAATCCTATGGTGTACAAACGCAGTAGCTTCACACAGAAAGAATAAGTCTCTTGGTCTTTATATCTGTGTATAACGGCTCTTAAAAATAAACCTTATATATGTCTAGGGTAGTGAGAAAAGAAACCTCAAACAAATACACAAGACTAGGCTGAATTTCAAATCTAGAAATTCTGAAATCGTAATTCTCGGTAGATCGAGTTGCTGTCGAGCTATCTATCGAGCTTTATATAAAGTCTCGATAACAGGCATCTATTGAGCTATCTGTCGAGACGTAATAAACAGTTTTTCTTCATTTATTTCTTAGAACAATCTTCATGTTTTTAATACTTGACTTAAACAACATGTTTCTTGAAGTACCAAACCCATCTTAGATCTACCTAATTACAAGTAAAGTACATTTTGTTAAAAGATTAGCCAATTACAATAAATGATGACCCTAATAATGTCAAACTATTAAATAATTGCAGATGCATTATTTTAATGTATAAATAAAATTCAAATAATTTGTATACATTTATAACTTTAAATGTTTTGAATAGTTATGGATGGATCTAAAAAGTCATGGGAATTGTAGAAAGTAAAAAGACTTTTCAACTTTTTGCATAAGACTAACTTCAATGCAGAATTACAAGAGTCAAATTCAATAAATTAGATACTATGATATGATTATTTGTCTCCACATTTTCCCAATATAAATCCCCATTTGTCCACATTTATCCAATATATTTCTTTCACAATATCTTTGGTTCCCTTTCTGAGAGGTATGTTAATTTCCTAAATATTATGTTCATCTTAAATATTTTGTTTAGATTTTATGTATACATTTTTAATAATGTAGCATTGTAATGGGTTTAGGCTGTTTTTTTCATATTATATGCAAATTTAGATTTTTGGTTTTCATATGATGCATATACTCGGTAGGGATTTGTAGTATTTTTTTTGTGTGTTTTTGCTGCTTTTAGAGAGGTTAAATTGTGATATTATTATGTCACTATGACATTATTGTTTTTGCTGTTGTATCATGAAATTATAACAGTTTTTACAACTAATTGATTAAGATATCATTCTTTCAATTTTAACTCTATTATAATTACGGTCTTAAAAAATCAATTTTTTCTTCAATTAAAATGTTAATGTGTCTTAATTTTATCTCTCATGTCAATTCTGAAACTAATAAAAAGCTCCTTTCAATGATATAGTAGAGATAGAGACTTTAGTGGCATAGGAAATGTAGAAATTAACTCTATAGAATCTATATATAAAGCATAAATCATACAAGAGAGACACCTAGGAACCAATAAGTTTGTAGGTAACAATATTAACCGTGACATGGCAACATTTGTTGATTGCATAGATTAGTGGAATTTTTTCCCAAATGTATTTAGTTCCACCGGCTACCTTGATTAGAGAGTTCTACTTGAATATTTCTGTCCACTCTTCTGATTCCAACACTCTGGTGAGAAATTAGATATGGGGTGAAGAGTACACCATTACTCCTATGGTAGTGGCCTCTACAATTGGGGTGCCTATGGTCCTGCATCCTGTCTATCCTTATGATGAGTCTCCTCCCCTAGATGACATCATGTCATATCTTACTGGATCTTCTATCCAGTAGGGTTTTGATCCTCGGATCACCTCTCATGAGTTGACTGAGATTCATTATCTCTTTTTCTGGATTTCTTGCCATTCAATTTGGCCCATCTCTCATTTGCATACTCTTCCTTTAGAGAGATGTGCATTTTTGTATGCTCTTGTCACAGACGCTCCTATGAGTTTTCCTTATATTTTCATTCGTTCTTTGATTGAGGTTCATAGGAGTAGTTCTTCTGCTTATGCTCTTTTTTTTCTTTTTTCTTTTTTCCTTTTTTATTCATAGGATTTTATTACATTTAGGTTTAGAGCAGTTTCCGATGTTTGAGCTTGTTTATATCATAGTTCCTATAGGTGCCACCTTTCTTCAGCAGAGGGCTACTTAGATGCGAGTTAGCTCTAAATGCCCTAGGGTTGAGTCTTCCTCTGTTGCACCTCCTCCTCCACCTTCTTCTTTAGGTGATCCAGCTGCTGATGAGTTTATCGATCCGATTGCGGTTGATGCTCCTCCACCGAGCTTCAGGCTTTGAGGGCGGATTTGGTGAGTTTGAGATGGTCGCCTCCACCACCTCCTTTTGATGATGAGTGATTGCCCTTTGGCAATTTGTCACCAAAAGGGGTAGTACATTTGGATAGGAGATTTTGTTGATAAGGGAAGATTTTTGTTGTTTTGGAGCTTTGGAGCTTATAGATTGTATCTAGGTGCTTTATCTTGTATTTATATTTTTTTGGCTCTTGATGTATTTTGTTTAGTTTAGTTGTTGTAAGGTTGAATTTATTCAATCATTAGTTGGCTTTATTCTGTGCCAAATTTACTTGTAATTCAGCATTTAGAAACCCCGTATTTAGGTGGGAATCATGTAAGGGTAATGTGTGAGAGAGTGTGAAGAAAAGCTCAAGCATGTGCACTCAAGAAGGGCCTCGCGACTAGATCTCACGACTAGCTTGCGACTGGCAAGTCGCCAGAAGTGGCACATGTGTGAAGCATGCAGGAGAGCTGAAGGGTCATGCTAGCAATTGCACTATAGGACAAAACTTCTAGTTTGGCCAGGCAGTTAGCTCGCAACTCAAACTCGCGACTCGTTCCAGTCGCGAGCTCGAGTCGCCAAAACACCCTATTTGGTTGAAACTGACTCTTCGTATTCCATACACACCTTACTATAAATACCTTTGAACTTGAGGTGGTTCAAGCAAATGCCAAGGTAAAACGAGTATCCACAAAGAAGCTTGATGATGTCCTCTCTCATCAAAAACCTTTCTCCGACAAAACCGGATTGGGATATACGGGAGAAAGCAGTTCAACTGTCAATGTCTCCAAGGAAGTGAAGTTTGTAAAAGCCAATGAGCCAATAGTGGTTACCCCTACTATTGAGAAAATGAAGGAGGAGAAAAAAAAGAATGTGGCTGACCAACAGGTGTCGAATAAGCCCCACAACCAATCAATGGTCAGACCTGAAGCCAAAGGGTAATCTCTTCCAAGATCACGAAGAGGTCCAAGAACGAACCATGTTTGTCACCATTGTGGACTTCAAGGGCACACCAAACTGAATTGTCATAAGCTAAGAGCATTGAAAAATGCAAGTGATCAAAGGTTAAGAGAACCAAGAAATGACAAGGGGACTTGGGCTATTGAGTCATCAAGAGGACGAAATAGTGATCCCGGTGTGGTGGACGTGATGAAGATGATCGGTGCATTCACCACTTGCTTAGAAAGTTTCACTAGAAGGTTTGAAAGTCCTAACTCTCATACCCAATCCTATAGGGATATCACCCCAAACGCACGTGACGTATGGGTGAAAAGCTCATGCATAAGCATTAAAACAGGTCCATGCATTAATACTTCCAATGTTTTGTGACTATGCTTGGCTGTGTGTTGCTGCTAGCTTGAGTTGAAAATTGTTTGTTTGTCTGTATTTGTTTTAAATGTTTTTACATTGTTGTTTTTTATCAATCTTTTCTTGTTTTTATGTCAAAAATCCAAAAACACATAAAAAATAGAAAATCCAAAAAGTTTGATCGACATCGTTGAGTTTTGTCTCAAAACATATTTTGCCTTGTACCTTTGTACTAATTGCCTTGTGCATTTACGAGCGTAGCTTGTTCCCTATGCACTTATATCATTGTGGGATAAATCTTGACATCTATGTGACAGTTGTAAATAAATTTTCAAACTTGTCATGAATGATTAGTAAATGCTATTGTTGATCTTGACACATGCATAGACCTGTGCCTATATATCTTCCCACTCATTTATTTTATTGTTTTTGCTTATAGAGCTCACCAAATGTAAATCTCCAAATGAAAAGAGATATTGAGCTGCAAAAGTCTGTCGCACATACTAGTATTTGACTAAGAAAAAAGGAAAGCGACGTAAAATGAAATGTATGATGCCCAAAAAGCCAAAGGCTAACTCATCAAATTGAAATATAAAAAATTTTAGGCATCGATCTCACAATGAGATGTAATGATTCAAAAAGATCAAATGGTATGATGTATATGGAGCCAAATGAAAAGCTTTAAAGTTATGTTATCAAGTTTATGTGGGAGGTCATATATGCATATTTCTATAATTGAGATAGGCCACTTTATCTAGTGCTAATTGTGTATGGCTTGGTTGAATTGATCATTGAAATTTCACATTAGACTAAGGACTATCTCATTGTTGATATTCATACACATCACACATGTCTATGTTCAATGAATGCTATATTCATTTATGTGATTGTACTTGATTAAATGTGTTTTCACAGGCTCAATCTTTATTGATCAAACACAAAAATATTTTTGAGTGTTTTAGTTGTTTTTGGAAAGTATTTTATTTTTGCAAAAAAAAAAATTGTCAAAATCTTCAAAAACAGTGTTGCCCTGTTCTGGCGACTCAGTCACAGGTTGGTCCAGTCGCAAGCCCACACAGAGATTTTTCGCGACTCACTAGTGGGTCAATGTCCCAGTCGCGAAAAATACTTAGAATATTTTTTAAAATTTTGGTTTTTAATGTTTCTCAAGACTCAGATTGACAACTTGTTCGCAGGTGGAAGATCTAGTTGTGAGGGGTAGACAGAAATTTTCACGGCTTACCTCACGACTTCCTCACGGGTAATCACAAAAAACACTTAGAAAAATTTTCAAAAATTTTGGTTTCAAAGAGTCTCGCGACTTACCCTAGCGACTTGCGCGCGACTTAAATTAGTCACAAAAATCGCGTATTTTATGCAAATAGTCAATTTTTAAAACCTTTTTAAGTTTTCCCTCGAAATTTTGTGGCTGTTCATTGTCTTCCTCGTGTTTACCTCTCTCAAACTCACTGAGTCACTCTCGAAAAACAAAACTCCATTTGTTCATCAATTCAACTTCAATCTTCAAGAAAAAGGTATGGGTTTTCTTATTCTCACTATGTATTTCATGTTCTTTGCCTCAGATTTCTTGATTTGTGAGTTGTTATTGAGTATTGTGATATATGGTGTTTCTGTCATTCGTTGGTTTGTTTTGTAGAGTTTGTTTGATTGGGTTTTGTGGGGTTTGATTAAATGATGCTTGATATACTTGTTTCCTTGAATGTGTCTTTGTTTTGAGCATGTGATTTAATTAAACCTGTGCTGTGTTGTGCATTTCTTGTTTGTAGTAATTTGTCTCAAAGACAATTACTTGTGTTTCTGGGGTTTTCATAGTCTACATTGTGCCAAGCTGTGCCTACACACCACACATGCCAGTGTTTCTCATGCTTAAATGTTGCATTCTTGATCCACTTACCGCATTTGTGTGCTATCTCTTTCTATATTTCAATGTGCACTTATTTCATTGACTAACTTGAATCTAATAAAGTTAATGTTTGTGTCATGTGGATTTTGCTCTTGGTTCTCTACTGTGTGTCTGTTCTTTTGCAGATGTCGCGTCGTTCCTCTGAAGGAAAAGACATTGTAATTGATGTTCCATCATCCCCTGTTTCAAAACAGACTTGTCGTTCATCTCAAGACTCAAACAGTGAAAGATGAAAGATTCAGGACTCCTCTTGATTCACAAACACACTCTAGCATTTTTTGTTCAAGCTCCTATTGTGGTGGAACGAGTGGTCAAGTTTGACACCTTAGGAACTACATTTATACCTAGGATATTTGAAGCAAAAGATTGGGCTAATCTATTCAGGAACTTTGAGGAATCGATTACTGAATTGGTCAAGGAATTCTATTCAAATGCTAGATATACTGAAGTTGAGCTGAAGTGTTGGGTACGTGGAAAAGAGCTCACCATCAATCTAGGCTACATTACAAAGGTTCTTCGCATCACTAGACTGGCAGATGTAGACCCTACTCCGTATGATGATAGACAGCCTCAGATACAAGACATTCTTCAAGTCCTCGGGCCTGATCATGAAGTCTCGAGCAAAGGCACATCCATAGGAACTACAAAGTTTGCACCTGAACTGAATACTCTTAAACTAATCATGTTCTTCAACCTATATCCACTCTCGAACACTGCATTCATCAACATTGGAAGAGCTCAGTTCTTATGTGATCTGATCACTAGAGCTCCAATTGACATATGTGCCCACATCTTTTAGATCATTGGGAAAATAGCGGCTCAATCAGCAACACGAACATGTATTCCTTTTTGTAGTCTTGTTATGAAGATCATGGTTCTTGAAGGGGTAAATTCCCTAACAGATGGGAAAAAAAATGGATCGTCTTCGTCCACTGTCTATGATTACTCTTCAAGCCAGCAAAAGTCACTCTCCCAAAGCACCTAAGAGTGAACTCTTCCTTCATGCCACTTCATCCAGTCAAGGTTCAGCTGCACCTATACATACTGAGACTGCTTCTCCCATTCCTTCTGAGATGCAAACAACTAGCACTCCATTTGCACCTCCTAACTCTCAAGCTGACAGGTTAAGCACTGTGATTGAGAGTGTATCTCAGCGAATTTCCGGATTAGAACGACTTATCTACTCTACCAATAATCAAGTTCAAATGCGTCTAACAACCATTAAGACATAGTTAGATGCTATTCAATAAAAGCTAGAGGACAGTCTTTAGCTATTCATGCCAAAAAGGGGAAGAGCATAGTGAAAGGGGGAGAGCAACACAAAGGGAAGAGTGCATAGTGAAAGAGGAAGCTGTGTGCTCAAAAAGAGGAAGCTGATACATACACTCACTCATACTTTTGGATAGCCTAACTTTTGGCTAGTTTAGTTCTTTTTTTTTTTTGGTATAGTTATCTGCTTATAGTTTATATATACTTCTGGTCATGGTTACAGTGCTTTTGTGAGTTTATTTTAAATGATGTTGGTACATTGGTTTATATATATATATATATATATATATATATATATATATATATAAGTTTATATTCAGTTTTTATGTACTTTGGGCTTTGTACCTTTGCTTTGTAGCGTAGTACTTGTTGTTTATTGTTTTGCATTTTCTTTAAGTGCGTCACTCTTATGCCCTTTGTTGGATTTTTATCCTTGATGCATTGACCTAGTGTTTATGTATTGGTTGAGTGTTGGACATACAAATGATACTTTACATTGAGCTTATTAGCTTGCATGTCCGGACGTTCATTCCTTGTGTGAACGAGCATTGTGGTCACTATTTATAGTAATTGTTTGTTTTTGGTCAAGTCATGGTTTATTCTTTAATTCCATTTTTGCTTGATCGTATTGTGCTTGCTCCATATGCATTACAAGTTTTCTACATGCAATGATCATATTGTGTTGTTGTGTTTCAGGAGATACTTGTTCTTATGGTTCAAGAGCTTCACAGATTCTAGAGTTAGGTGTGAGTGAGTTTTGTTCAACTGTTCCCAACTCACATGTTAAGTCTAGAGTTTGTTTTAGGGTTTTGTCACGGAATAGCCAAAGGGGGAGATTGTAAGGTTGAATTTAATCAACCATCTTGTTGGCTTTATTTCATGCCAATTTGCTTGTAATTTAGCACTTAGAAACCCTGTATTTAGGTGGGAATCATGAAAGGGTAGTGTGTGAGAGAGTGTGAAGAAATGCTCAAGACTATGCAGTGAAGTAGGTATTCGTGGCTAGATCTCGCGGGTGGCTCGCGGCTTGCAAACCGCCAAAAGATGCACACGAGTGAAGCGTGCAGAGAAGCTGAACAATCATGCCAGCTGTAGCACTACAGGACAAAAAGTCCAGACTGGCCATTTAGTTAGCTCGTGGCTTGGACTCGCGACTCAGTCAAGTCGCGAGGCCAAGTCACCAGTCCACTATGTTATGGAAAAAATGATTCTTCGCATTCCTTTCTCACTCTAGTATAAATACCCATTATACCCACGAAATATTGAGAGCTTCCAGAGAGAATTTTGAGAGAAAAACCATAGAGAAAAACAAGATTGATTCATCCACAATCTTTACATAGTGACTTTTCAAATTCCTCAACTCTCACCCTCTCCATTATTACATCCTTGAGAGGTACATTAGCCAAAACCTTTTCTCACCATACCCGTATTTGTGAGAAGGCTATTTGGTACTTTGGGAAGTAGTTCGAAAGGGACCAATTCATATTGGTTGATGTTATGGGATATAGCGGAATCTAGTAAGCTAAAGAAGAAATAGATTCGACATAACCTCGTTGGAGTAGGAGTTTGGAGGGCTTAGGTACATTGGGTAGATTAGACTTTGAGGGTCTTCTACTGTTCATGTATCCCAACTTGATCCTTTAGTGGATTATTGACTACTTGGAGGGCGACGGAGAGGTTTTACGTTGAGGGCTTTGGTTTCCTCTTCGATAACACATTACTGTGTTGTCCTTCTGTTTGCATCACTCTTTCCTTAATCTTTGCCATTTAATTTCTACTGTGGATGTGATTTTATTTGGTTTAAATTATGTTATGAATTCTATTTTAGCTTATTTACATTTTCTGCACATACATTGTTTGTTGATAAGCTTGAATTAGTAATTTGTAAATTGGGGGTCTAAACGTTCAAGGTGTTTTATATACTATTTGAACATTCAGAAAGGAATAGGGCTACTGAGCAATCAAAAGATCAAGAAGGCAATCCCGGTGTGATGGATGTGAAGAGGATGATTGATGCATTCACCACTTGTTTGGCAAGCTTCACCAGAAGGTTTGATAGTCACAATGATCGTACCCAATCCTCTAGGGATATCACCCCAAGCACAAGTGTCGTGTGGGTGAAGAAGGGTACACATGCATAAGTATTATAACATGTCCATGCATTAATACTTCCTATGTTTTGTGACATTGATTGGTTGTGTTTTGTGTTTTCTCTCAAGTGTTGAAATTTTCTTTTCTTGTTTGTTTGCTTTTTACTTTAAATGTTTTTACATTGTGTTTTTTATCAATCTTTTCTTGCTTTTATGTTAAAAATCCAAAATCACATAAAAAGTAGAAAATCCAAAAAGTTTGGTCGGCATTGTTGTGTATTGTCACAAGCATATTTTGCCTTGTACCTTTGTACTAATGGCTTTGTGCATTTAAGAGCGTAACTTGTTCTTTATGCACTTATATCATTGTGGGGAAACTCTTGACATCTATGTGACTGTTGTAAATAGATCTTCAAACTTGTCATGGATGATTAGTCAATGGATTTGTTGATCTTGAAACTTGCATAGACTTGTGCCTATATATCTTCCCACTATTTTATTTTCTTTTTGCTTAAAGAGCTCAACAAATGTAAATCTCCAAATGAAAAGAGATAATGAGCTGCAAAAACCGTCGCATATACTAATATTTGACTAGGAAAAAGGGAAAGCGACCTTTATATAAATGTATAATGCCCAAAAAGCTAAAGGCTTGCTCATCAAATTGCAATATCAAAAATTTCAAGCATTGATCACAAAATGAGATGTATTGATTCAAAAAGATCAAATGTTATGATGTGAATGGAGACAAATGAAAAGCTTCAAAATTATGTAATCATTATGTGGGAGGTCATATATGCATATTTCGATAATTGAGATTGATCACTTTTCCTCGTGCTAATTGTGTATGACTTGGTTGAATTGTTCATTGAAGCTTCACATTAGACTAAGGTCTATCTCATCATTGGTACCCACACACATCACACATGTCTATGTTCAATGAATGTCTTATTCATTTGTGTGATTGTACTTGATTAAATGTGTTGCACATTCCCAATTATATGTTGATCAAATACAAAAAGATTTTTGAGTGTTTTAATTGTTTTTGGAAAGTATTTTTGTTTTGAAAAATATCAAAAATTTCAAAAAATTGTGCAACCCTGTTCTGGCGACTTGCCTCGCAGGTTAAGCCAGTTGCATGCCCTAGTCGCGAGCTTACTCAAAAGGTTCTCACGACTCTCTAGCGAGACAATGTCCCAGTCGAGAAAAAGACTTAGAAATTTTTCAAAAATTTGGATTTTTAGATTTCTCACGACTCTGTTTGGCAACTTGTTCGCGAGTGGAAGCTTCAGTTGCAAGAGTTACTTAGAAAGTTTGGCAACTCCTATCGCGATTGACTTGCAGGTGAAACTTCTAGTCGCGAAAAACACTTAGACAAATTTTTCAAATTTTTGTCATAGGGGTTTTGGCGACTTTTTCGTGACTTATTTTAGTCGCGAAAAACGTGTGTTTTGCGTTTTAAGGACAGTTTCAAAAACTTTTCAGTTTTTCCCTCATTCATTTCAACTGTTCATTGTCTTGTTTGTTCATCTCCCTCACAAACTCACCGTGTTTCACTCAAAAATCCACCATTTTCATCATCTTCTCTCCTTCAAACTTCAAGAAAAGGTATGAGTTTTTCGTTTTTCTCAAAGGATTTCATGTTTATAGTCTATGGGTTTTTCATTTTTCTCAAAGGATTTCATGTTTATAGTCTTTGATTTCTTGATTTTTGAGTAGTTGTTGAGATTTGATATATATGATGTTCGAATATGGTTTAGGAATTTTTGTTGAGTTTGTTGAATGGGTTTGGTTGCTTTTGATAATATGATGCTTGATATACATGTTCTCATGTTTGCTTTTCATTTTTGAGTATGATACTTGATCAAGTTGTGTTGTGCATATCATACCCATGGTAAAATTTCTCGTAGACATTTTCTTGTGTTTTTAGGGATTTTGTGAAACATAATGTTTGTGGGGTGTCTTTGGAATACACTGATTGTCATTTGCATCACTGGCTATATGTTTTACATTTTGCCCTAGGTTGTTCATGGAAGTTTTGAGCACACACTCACATTGTGATCTGTTTGAAGATCTTTATGATCAAACTCTACTGTGTTTTGTTGTAGTGTGTTCTCTCATGTCAAGTTGTTTCTGAACTTTGCTGTAGACTAAATCTTTGGTCTAACTTTTTAGTGCTACTAATGTGATACTAATGTTTGGTGTTACCGTATGTTGTGCTATGTTTTGTGGTCTTTTCTGCTATGTCTTTGCAAATGACTCCAAGGAAGAAGACTACTACACACAAGGATGACAAAAGAAAGAAAATGGATAATACTCGGTTTGGTCTACCAAACACTTTGAGAGATACACTCAATTTTTTCAGAAGGCTCCTATCATCCAAAAGAGATTTGTAGATTTGGTTGATTTGGAGGACTACTTCATTCCCAGTTGTTTTCAGGACAAAGGCTGGGACAAGCTCCTTGGTGATCTACCTGGGGTATGTGAACCATTGATCAAAGAATTCTATGCCAATGCAGTCTTAAGAGAGGATGAAATCAACTATTGGATAAGACGCTATGAGTTCAACATTGATTTGGAGGCATTGATGAAATTCTTGGTTTTGAGGAGCTAGAGCATGATTTTACTCACTACAAGGACATAATGCTTTCCATAGAAACGGTTCAATGTCATATTGGTGGAGTTAGAGAGGGAAGATGCCTCAAGACTACTGCCTTTCCACCGGACCTTAGATGTTTCACATACATTATGATGTTCAACTTGTACTCGGTAAAGAAGCTGACCACCATCAATAATGCAAGAGCCATTTTTCTTATGAAGCTTGGGGAGAACACCTATATTGATATTAGTGCTCATATATTCTACTTTATTGCTGATGAAACAAGAACCACTTCAAGGGCAAAGCTAATTTTCCCTAGTATACTCATGAGGCTCTTTCGAGCAAAGGGTGTGGAAATTCCTCAAGACATTAGTCTCATGCCTACTCCTTCAGCTATCAATGCTCTAACCATTACACGGATCAAAGTTCATCTTTCAAGTGATGAAGTGGAGGGTGATCAAGAACAAGGAGAACCTATGGAAACTGAGATAGAAGCTAAAGAACAACCCTCAAGCTCACGAAGCCGTGGCAAAAGGAGCCGAGCTTCATCATCCTCTGCAGTACCTCCAGATGCATTCCAGATCATCCTTGAAAGGATTAACGAGCTTTGAGACATCCAGAATGAGCAATCTGATAGGGTAACTGCTATCCAAGAGCAAATGAATCTTATTTTAGCAAAGTTTGATAGCTTCACTACCCAACAGTAGCCCTTTGGCCATTCCAGTCAAAAAGAGGGAGAAGTAACTCTTGAGGGGGAGCAAAACCTTAAGCATTTTACTTTATGTTGTCTATGGTTTTGTTGCTATGTTTGGATAATTTTTTTTTGGGTTTGCATAGCACTTTGTTCAATACTTTGGTTTAAACTCTTATTTACAGCACTTTTGTTAAAGCTTTTAGTACTTTGGTTTATATATTTCAGTTGTTATTCAGTACTTTATGTCTTTGTACCCATGCTTTGTAGCTTAGTACTTGTTGTTAATGTTATGCATTTCTTTAAGTACATCACTCTTGTGCCCTTGTTGGATTCTATATCCTTGATGCAATTACCTTATGTTGTTGTATCGGTTGAGTGTTGGACATGCAAATGATACTTTGCATTGAGTTTATTAGCTTACATGTCCGAATGTTCATTCCTTGTGTGAATGATCATTGTGGTCACTATTTATAGTGATTGTTCATTTTTGGTCAAGCCATGCTTTATTGCTTCATTCCTTTTTGCTTGATCGCATTGTGTTTGCTCCATATGCATTTCAATTTTTCTGCTTACAATGATTGTATTGTGTTGTTTTCAAGAATTACTTGTCCATATGGTTCAAGAGCTTCATAGATTCTAGAGTTAGGTGTGAGTGAGTTTTGTTCAACTGTTCCCAACTCACATGTTAAGTCTAGAGTTTGTTGTAGGGTTTTGTCACGGAATAGCCAAAAGGGGAGATTGTAAGGTTGAATTTATTCAATCATTAGTTGGCTTTATTCTATGCCAAATTTTCTTGTAATTTAGCATTTAGAAACCCTATATTTAGGTGGGAATAATGTAAGGGTAGTGTGTGAGAGAGTGTAAAGAAAAACTCAAGAGTGTGCACTCAAGAAGGGTCTCGCGACTAGCTTGCGACTGGCGAGTTGCCAGAAGTGGCACATGTGTGAAGCATGCAGGGGAGCTAAAGGGTCACACTAGCTGTTGCGCTACAGGACAAAACTTCCAGTTTAGTCAGGCAGTTAGCTCGCGACTCAAACTCGCGACTCGTTCCAATTGCAAGCTCGAGTCACCAGAACACCCTGTTTGGTTGAAATTGACTCTTCGCATTCCATACACACCCTACTATAAATACTCTTATACCCACGAAATGTAGAGAGCTTGGGAAGTAGTTTAGAAGGGATCAATTCATTTTGATTGATGCAATGGGCTATTGTGGGATCTGGTAAGCTAAAGAAGACAAGGTTTGATGAAACCTTATTGGAGCAAGAAGCTTGGAGGGCTTAGGTGCACTAGGTAGATTAGGCTTGGAGGATCTTCTGCTATTCACATATCCCAACTGTATTTTCTAGTGGATTATTGACCGCTTGGAGGGCAGCGGAGAGGTTTTACGCTGAGGACTTCAATTTCCTCTTCGATAATACATGTTGTCTTTGCGTTTGCATCTCCCTTCCCTTAATCTTTGCCATTTAATTACTGTTATGGTTGTGATTAATTTTGGTTTATATTTTTTTATCATTTCTGTGTTAGCTTGTTTTCATATTCCGCACATACATTTTTTGATAATAAGCTTAAATTGGTAATTTGTAAATTGAGGGTCTAAACATTCATAGGTGTTTTACACACTTTTTGAACATTCAGTTGTCTATGATAAGGGGAGATACTATGATGTATGTATATCTGTTTCTTGTTTCACATTGTGCTACATTGATTATTGATATATATTTATGAAGGTATTCATGATATATGTCTTGTAGTTTATGCTTATGTGAAATCAAGAATTTATTTTGTTTTACTTGTGTTTTCCACACATGCGTTTATGTGTTTGTTAAGTGGTATAGGAATATACAGGTTGATTCAGTTATGCTGCTATCTACACTTGCAACTGATAGATAATAGTTAGGTTGAATTTGTTTTTGTTGGACAATGTTTTTGTAATGGGCTGTTTTTGTAACTTTGAGCACTTTGTCTAGTTTGTGTTTTGTCATGGATTGCCAAAGGGGGAGTTTGTTGGGTTCTAAAACTTTAGGTTTAAATGTATTAGAACTTTATTTTGTAATGTTGCCAAATCATGATCAAAATGTTTAAGTCTTGTTTTTAAACTTGCTCAAAGTATGTTTATTTGTAAAGTTGAAATCGAGTGTACTGCAGAATTTACTGTGTAAATCTACCTGGCTTGATCGATCGAAAATTAGACTTGATCGATCAAAACTCGTGCAGATTGTTTTTTCGATAGAATTTTCCAACTCAGCCCAAGCCCATTTGATGTGTAGGGTTTTATGTTTTGCCTTAAGTATAAAAGAAAAAACCTTAGCCACGTTTTAGGTTGTTGTTTATGCTGTGTATGTGAATCTCTTGTGAGATCTAGAAGTATTTGCCTTCACATATACTTAAGGTTATCAAGAATCAAGATTATGTCAAGAACTTAATGATCAGTTCGATTTCTGCATAAAGAGTTTAAAGATATACAAACGAGAGTGCTTGTACTTGCTGTGAATCCAATAAAGAAGTAGTTCATGGACTCGGAGCTATCACGTGGTCGTAGTAGTAAGTTTCCTACTCGAGGTAGCAATAGGATGTTAGTGGTCTAAGTCGCTATTGTGTAAATTTCAATTCTTTCATAGTGGATCTGTTTTACCTTGATGATAGTTAGGTTAAATCCTCCCCAGGTTTTTTACTGATTTGGTTTTCCTGGGTTATCATATTGTTGTGTTATTTATTTTCTGCACTTTACAATGATATGATATATTTGCGTTAACTTAGATTTGAATAATTTGACTAAGTAATCACTTGGCTAATTAACTAGGTTAATCTGGTTGTATTTTAAGGGGTCTAAAGACATACAATTATAAATTTACAAAAATATAATACCCATGCAAAGCACAGGTCTACCACACACATATATATATATATATAAGTAGGAATCTTAGACTTAGTTGTTAATGATAATTATTTTAATTTGTGAGTTACAGTTAGCTAAATTGAGAAAGTCGCTAATTGTTGAATAAGAGATTTTGAGTTTAATATCCGCTTACACCAAAAATCGATTAGTGGTTTGGTCTGATAATAAAAAGTACAATCATTAGAAGCAGACGTCATAAGTTGAAACTTTATATATAAATAATAATAATAATAATAATAATAGAGTCTTCAACTTAATTTAAAATATTCATTTATTTCAGTGTATTACTTATTTGTCACATGTTAATCGGGGTAAATAAATTTCTTTCTATGCATTGTATATTTACAGATGGTGCATCAATTATTTATATTAAAAATATTTATTTGAAATACTTATTATCAAAAACAAAAACACAATTTATTTGGAATTTGACAATATTGTTCCTTATAACTATAAGTAATACTACATTATCTAATAACTTTTATCAAGTTGAGAAACCTATAAAATTAAATTAAGAGGTGTAAAAATGCTTAAATTTTATCTAGTATAACTTTTTTTATACATAAATATTTAGTATAATTTTTTTTTTTTTTTTTTTTTTGGAGAAACAAACATACACACACACAAGGGAGAGGGAAAGGGGTTCTAACATAAATGCACACCACAACTCCACTCAAAAGTTATGGTAACTTTTAGGGAAGGGTGAGGCAAGTTATACTATACACAACACACTCTCTTAAGTATAACTTGAACCTTATATATAGGAAAATTTTTAGCTACTTTTGAAATATAGTGAAATAGTGTTCTTTCCTTTCACATTCATATTGAACTCCACTATGAATTTAATAAGTGGACCCCACCATGAATGTGAGAGGAGGAAAAAGAATTATCTTCATTTTGCCTTCCACTTCATCAAAACTTTAGAGTATGATACTTTTTATAGAAAAATATTATTTGGAGTATGATATTCTACCTCATATTTAGTTTTTATTTTTTTATTTTGAGATTAAAGATAAAATATTTAGTTTCTTTTATTTATTTTTTTAGAAAAGAATATTTAGTTTCTTTGAAAACAATGAAAACCAAAAACATAATAATAATAATAATGATGATGATGATGATGATAATAACAACAGTAACAACAACAATAAAAGTGTAAAAAATCATTGTGTCCTTATATTTGTGATGATATTTTTATGGATTTACTAAAGTACTATGTTTGTAACTATAATTTATTAATCTTAAAAATTTATATTTCCAAACTTTTGTAATGACGTGTAATGTGTGTATGTGGGGTAAGGGTAGAAATAACAGCATAGTAGCCTAATTATGTGCTATGTAAATGTAATTAAACAAAGAATTAATGGGGTAAATGCATTTATTTTCATTAATTAATTATATATGGGTATTGTTCAAATTAATTATTTCAAATTTTTTTTATAAAATTTTTACAAACTGCTTATGTGGTTTAAGCATTTTTCAAATAATTATTGATAAGTAAAAATATGATATTGGTAGTAGGCTTGGTGGCCCAGATTAGAACTAGTAAAAATTTGCCAAATTAATAATTTGTAAAAATTTTGTAAAATAGTTTGTGATTGTAGCATTACTCTTTTTATGATTAGTTTTATAAGATTTTATATCAGAGACAATTAATTTGGAAGATGAAATTCTTGCTCAAATTGAGTCGCTTTCGAAATAAGTGATACAAAATCTAAGAAATTATTTTAAAAAAAGTTTTTAACAACACACAATCAAGAATATCAAAAATAATTGCATGCTTGCATTAGTGGAAACAATTAACTATTTATCAATTCACTCAAAAAATAGATTCATATTTGTTAGGATATATGTGATTCATTTGTTAGAAGCATATGTCATTATTTTATGTAATTGGCTTATCCTTTGACAAAACGCATTTTACTTGTATTTGGATAAATTTATGATGTGTTTAAATACTTCAAGAAACCATGTTTCAAGATCAAGTGTTGAAGCCTTCAAGTTTGTCCAAGAAAACAAGCTGAAAGTGCAGAGTTACTAAAGCTTGACAGCTAGCATGTGTCGAGGTTTAAGAAGCTGTTTCAACCCCATGGCTCGACAGCTAGCTCGACAGATGCTCGACAGCTTCTATCTATCGAGGTTTATAAAAATAGAATTTCTGATCTATTTTTCTTGGGATCCATAGATGCATCTTTGGGCCTTCTTTTCTCCTAATCCCAGATATATAAAAGGATTATTTTAAGGGTCGTCAAAGAGTTCACAAATTGCACAAGCATTGAGCAAACTCTGTTTAAGCAAATTGTGACCGGAGACGAAGTTCTTGCCCTAGTTCATCTCTTTCTCTTGAAGAAGTTGCTGTATATGTGGATCGTAGGGTTTTGTGACCAAGCATCTTCTTGATCTTTATCATGTGGATGAACTGAAGAACTTTACAGCCAACAACCTTCTTAGTTAGTGATTGAAGTCGTGTACTAGAATTCGCACAATTGGTTAGTCACGTACTTGGGAGCCGTGCATCGAAAGGGGAGATTGCCACTACAGAACAAGTCCAATTGGGTATTGGGATAAAGGTTCAACCGTAGGTTGGTAAGGTACTTGGGATTCCTTTACTTGTAACTGCTTGTTGTGACAATAGTGGAGTTTCGGGAGTGGTGACTTGAGAATCACCCGGTAGGGTTTTTGCCATTCGTAAACAAATCACCGTGTTATTTATTTTCTGCTACATAATTAGTTTATTGATGATTTATTTGTGCTACCACGCATTTGCATTTAATTTGATTAATTAATAAACTTGGCTAATTAATCATTTAATTTATCACAAGGGGTCAATACATTTTTGGCCTATTAAATGGTATCAGAGCAGGCACACTCTGATTAGGGTTTAATCTTTGCTGTGTTGATCCATTGACCCCTGTTTGTCATGGATAGAGGACAGTCGTTAATTATACCTCCTCTATTTAATGACGCTAACTATGCATACTAGAAAGTACGCATAAGAGTTTTCTTGTAGTCTTTAGATGAGAAAGTGTGGCAAGCTGTTGAGATAGGCTAGACCAAGCCGAAGGAAGCGCCGGCTGACTGGGATGATGCCAAGATCATGGTGGCAAACTTCGACAGCAAAGCGTTGAATGCCTTATTCAGTGCGGTCATCAGTAAGGAGTTTAAGAAGATATCCTTAACTGAAATTGCCAAGGAGGCTTGGACCATTCTCCAGACAACCTATGAGGGAACCAAGGCTATCAAAGATTCAAAGCTACAGAGGCTCACTACAAGCTTTGAAGAGATTAAGATGGAGGAGGATGAGTCGTTTGATGAGTTCTATGCGAAGCTTAAGGACATAGTAAACTCTGTGTTCAATCTTGGGGAAACCATTCCTGAACCCAAGATTGTGAGAAAAGTACTCAGATATCTACCTGAGAGATTCCATGCCAAGATTACGGCAATTGAGGAATCAAAGGACATTGACAAGATTCCTTTGACAAAGCTAGTTGGTAATCTGCAGACTTACGAGCTAAGGCTAACAAGGATCGGTAAGTCTGGCAAGGGTTAGAGCATGGCTTTTAAGGCCAAGAGCAGTGACACAAATGAATCTTCAGACGATGAAGATTCTAAGATGAAGTCCTACATCACCAGAAAATTCAAGAAGTTCATAAAGAATGCCAATGAGAAAGGCTTCGACAAGGACCATAGGCAATCCAATTCTTTTCAGTTCAAGAGCTAAGACAAAAGGAAGAAGGATGCAAGGGATGGTGGTCAGTACACTATTCCCGCAGGACGTAAGTGCTTTAGGTGTCAAGGCTTTGGTCACATGAAAAAGAGTGTCCTACTTATCTCAAGAGTGTTGGGAAGAGCACGACACTTGCTGCTACCTTGAGCGACACCGAGCCTGAGGATGATTCCAACAATGAGGATGACAGAATCTTGAATGCCTTAACTGCCACTGTTAATCCTACTGATGGGATTGTTGAAGATGTGGTTGAAGAAGAGGAATTGGTGGAATCCAAGTTTGAGAAAATGGATGATCAAGATGACATCCATACAGCCTATGAGAAACTGTACAAGCTTTCTGAAAAGCATGAGAAACTGTATAGGCTAACCACCAAGAAGCTCAGTGATGTGGAACTTGACCGTGAGGAGCTTTCTGCAAAGTTTGATGAGGCAAATCAGACTATTGGAGCACTGAGGTTCAAGAACAATTTCTTGGCTGAGAAGACCAAGAAGCTTGAAGCGGAACTATTTCAAGTCAGAGCTCAATTGGAGAGGACTTCAAGGGAAAAGCTTGATGAGATGCTCAGTCTTCAAAAATCTGCTTCTGATCGAATTGGTTTAGGGCATGGTTTCTCTTCCTCTAATACTGCTTCTACTAGTACCACTGTTTTTGTTCCTCCTAGCAATAATGTTGAAATTGAGAATAATAATGTTAAAACTGATTTAGCTAGTGAGAACTTAGACAAAGGTAAATCTATCTTAGGAGCACCCCCTAAGCAAGATAAGAAGGAAGCTAAGAACCCTAGGGCTAAAAAGGCTAACTCTCAAAAGCCTAAACAGAAGAAGCAGCATCTCTGTCATCATTGTGGAGTTGCCGGTCATACTCGACCAAATTGCTATACGTGGCTAGCCACTTAACAGAGCAATAACATGATAGCATCTGGAAGCTAGAATCAGCTTCAATCCTCTCTTGCTCCCCTTGGAGATATTCTCAAAGCCCTTATGTTTCTTTCAAACTTGAACGGTTTTAATTCTTCCCCCTCACCGGTGGTTCAAGGGTTTAATCAAAGGAAAGGTTCTTCCAAGGTGTGGAAGGAAAAGGGCTCCAAGTGATTTTATCACTTTTCTCTCTCTCTCTCTTCTTGTTTTTGTGTGTGCATTACTTATGTGTTTTGCTTTCAAGTTTTGAGTCAATCTAGTTTTTATGCTTTGCTTTGTTTAACATATTTTTGTTTGGTTATTTTTCAGTTTTGCTTTGTTTTGTTTTTCATATAAAAATAAAAATATAAAAATTGAAAAAAAATCAGAAAAATACAAAAACAGTGTGTTTTGTGTACATTGGTACTTGTGTACCTTGGATGGTCATTGAAGCAAAATTTTCTAAATTTTGTATCTCTTGTAACTTAGATGAGCATCTCAATGCACAACTAAGTAAGTGAGCTTTGTGGCTCTTGTTTGTGATGAGTAAGATTAAGTTATCTCTTGTACTTAACACTTGTATCACTCTTTTTGACGTAAGGACTAAAAAATCCTAAGAGAAAGGCATAAATAACCATCTTACCATTGTTGCTTGCCAATCATAATATGACACCTGTATGCTTCAGCATAGTAAAAGTGCAGTGTTAATGACATTTGTGTGCTTCGGCATAGTAAAATTGGAATGTCAAATGCTTACCATCATTGGATATTCTCTTTTCTCTCTCTTATATACCCATGCATGATTTGCTTAAATAAAAATATTCAAAGAAAATAAAAGCAAAAAGAATAAAAAATGCTTTAAATATGATTGTAAGCATGTCTTCTAGGAGATGTGGGAGTTATAGGATGTACCTCGAAGGTGATAGTCCCCATTAAGCAATTATAATTGTGTGTGAGTTAAAGTAATTTTCTCATATCTCAAATCCTTATAACGTGTATACACTTATGTAATCTTGCGATGTTTTTCACACACAACACGCAATATTCTTTGCTACTCTTGATACATGTGCAGGTACAATGTGATTTGGTCATCACAAGGTTTTACATGTGTTAATGTGTGCTCACTAAACTGTCTTGACTTGTTTTTTGAAATATAAAAGTTGGTTAGACTTGTTTAGTGTGTGTGTGTGTTTTTTTGGGATCCACGTGCTTAAAATTGCTATTGAGAGATGATTTTGAGAGGTTTATATGATGTTTGGATCATTGGTTGTGTTACATGTTTGATTGCATTCATATCTGTGTTTTTATCTTCTTGAAAAACTGTTTTTAAAAGCTTGCTCGACACCTCCTCGACACCTAGCTATCTGTCGAGCTTCCAAGTTTTTTTATCGCAATCTCGACACCTTCTCGACACTTGGTGGATCAATCGAGAAAGTTTTTGTCTCCTCGATAGCTTCTCGACAGCTAGGTCAATCGATCGAGCTTCTGTTCTTGATATGGTGGTTTGTTCCTTGACACTTGCTCGACACCTGTAGCTGTTGACAGCCTTTTTCTCGACACCTACCTTGACATATGTCTCGACACCTCTCGACACCTTCATCTGTCGAGATTTACTGAGGCTCTATTTAAACACCTCGTGTGATTTGCCTCTCATTTTTGTCGATCTCCCTCTCAATTGCTCTATCTTTTCATCTCCCAATCCTCTCTCACTCACTCCAATCTTCTTCCTCAAGGTTTATTCAAGCTTTTTCAAGTTTTTCTTCACTTGGTAAGCTCCTAATCTCTCATATTCATGCATTTCATGTTTTGAAACCTAGGATTTGGGTTTTTTGAAATTTTGGGGTTTTTCAAAATTGTTGAGTTTTTGTTGAAATTTTGGGATGGGTTTAAAAGATTTGATCTTAAAATCTCATGCATTGCATCACATTAGCATAATAATAGTATTATCATGCATTTTAGATGTGTGTAATTGATTGTGTGCTGGTAGGATTGGATTGGGCTGAGCCCATGATGCAATTTCTTTTGCATGTCACATGTTCATGCATTTCCCATGCATACGTTCTCTACTTTTCAATATACTTGTTATATTTGAACTGTTTTGGAGCTTTTCTGATTGTTTCTTTCTTCCCCTTCTTTATTCTATTTACGTTAGTTATGTCTGTGGCACCTAAGCGTAAGTCCACTCTAGCCCAGAACCCTCTTCGTCTTCTGATTCCGCACCTATCTTTCTTCGGTTCCATGATGATGATGCCCACAAGGCATTCTAGGAGAACTTTTCTAGATGCGGCATTCATTCTAAATGCTAAGTCATTCTGGTGGACTTTGCCAACACCGACCTTCCCATTGTCATTCACAATCAGGAATGGGAGTCACTATGTGACGTCCTGGTCACATGTCCTCTCGTGCTTATCCAGGAGTTTTACTCCAACATGCACGGGATTGATCGTTCAGTACCTCTTTTCTTTACTCACGTTTGAGGTACGTGCATTCCTGTCACACCGTAGCTTGTTGTGGATGTGCTTAGGGTTCCTAGGGTAGAGTTTCCTGACTATCCTAGTTGTGAGCGTCTATGAATTATGTCTAAGGATAAGCTCAAATCAGCTTTTTGTGAGCGTCCTTCCGAGTGGGGTAAGCACCAGTTCACTTACTATTCGGCCTTTGCAAAAGGCCCATGGTTTTTGAACATGGTGATGACCTTTATACTCCATCCTCTCTCTCATTATAACTCTATCACCGAGCCTTATGCTCGATTTCTGTTGTCCCTTCTTGAGCATCTTACAATTGATTTCCCTTCTCATTTTATTCTTTCCATCATAGATGTTCATCTAGATTCGGCGTTTCGTGATAAGCTCATCTTTTCTTCTACTATCGCGAGGATCTTACGCCGTTTTTCCGTCCCTCTTCCAGCGTCCGACCCTTTCACCTTCATATGTGCCATATATTACGCTACCGTTAAATGTTACGAGGCTCAATATAGGTCGCGACAGACGAATTCAGCACCTTCCACCTGTCCGACTACTTCTCAATATGCTTGATCTATATCTACTCCACCTCTTCTACGAGCGATGTGTCACTAGGAGACATCATGGCGCAGCTGCAGCATATGGATGCTCACCTTGATACTCTCTTTACAGAGTTGTATCAGGTGAACATTCGTGTCGGTCGTATTGCTTGACGGCAGGCGACCATGGGCAGATTTGCTTTCGAGGCTACTCCTTCACCACCTTTTGTTGATTCTGATTCTGATAATGATGATGGCAATAATGATGATACTTTTGAGGATGATGATGATGATGGAGATGCTAGCTTTACCGATGAGATGTCTACTTGACACTCTTACCCTTTGTCACTCATGACAAAAAGGGGAGTAGTTTTGATATAAGAGTAGTCATACTTAGGGGAAGAGTTAGTATAGGAAATTTTGTTAGGGAGAGTGTTGATATGAGAGATGTAGTGAAGATTTTATGTATCTTTTCTTTTCTTTCTTTTATAGATACATTGTTCTTGTACTTTAGGTCTTGTGACCATTTTTTTTGGCATACATTGTACTTATCTTCTTTATATATATTGATGTATGTTTCTTTCACCTACCCTTTCATATGTTGTTTATTTTCTCTCTTTATGCACATGCTTCTTATTACTTGTATGCAATCTATTATTTTTGTTTCACACAAAGATGCCTTGATGAGTTTTGTTTAAAGTGTTTTAGAAATACAGGTTGTCAAAGTCTACTTGCCATAAACTCTCTTCTTGCAAAATTTTTCAAGATTTTGTGTTAGGATAGATTTTATTGTATTCAACAAGTGAGTATGAGTTAAGTGATTTATGACTTCTCTCATATGTTCATTTGTTTGTTGTGGTTTTGTCATGAATTGCCAAAGTTAGGACATATGTGATTCACTTGTTAGGAACATATGTCACTATTTTATGTAATTGGCTTATCCTTTGACAAAACGCACTTTACTTGTATTTGGGTAGATTTAGGATGTGTTTAAATACTTCAAGAAACCATGTTTCAAGATCAAGTGTTGAAGCTTTCAAGTTTGTCCAAGAAAACAAGTTGAAAGTGCAGAGTTACTAAAACTCGACAGCTAGCTCGATAGCTAGCATATGTCGAGGTTTAAGAAGCTGTTTCAGCCCCGTGGCTTGATAGCTAGCTCGACAGATGCTCGACAGCTTCTATCCGTTGAAGTTTACAAAAACAAAATTTCTGATCTGTTTTTCTTGGGATCCGTAGATGTGTCTTTGTGCTTTCTTTTCTCCTAACCCTAGACATATAAAAAGATTGTTTTAAGGGCCGTTAAAGAGTTCACAAGTTGCACAAGCATTGAACAAACTCTGTTTAAGCAAATTGTGACCGAAGACGAAGTTCTTGCCCTAGTTCATCTCTTTCTCTTGAAGAAGTTGCTGTGTATATGCACCGTAGGATTTTGTGACCAAGCATCTTCTTGATCTTCATCGTGTAGATGAACTGAAGAACTTTGTAGCCAACAACCTTCTTAGTTGGTGATTGAAGTTACGTACTAGGATTCGAGCAATTGGATAGTCACGTACTTGGGAGCCGTGCATCGAAATGGGAAACTGTCACTGCAGAACAAGTCTAATTGGGTATTAGGGTAAGGGTTCAACTGTAGGTTGGTAAGGTACTTGAGATTCCTTTACTTGTAACCATTTGTTGTGATAATAGTGGAGTTTCGGGAGTGGTGACCTGAAAATCACTCGGTGGGGTTTTTGCCATTAGGTTTTCCCATTTCGTCAACAAATTACCATGTATTTATTTTCCGCTGCATAATTAGTTTATTGATGATTTGTTTGTGTTACCATGCATTTGCATTTAATTTGATTAATTAATAAATTTGGCTAATTAATCAATTAATTCATCATAAGAGGTCAATACGTTTTTGGCTTATCAATATTCTTAATTATGTAAATTCTAACGATTTTCATTTCCTCTCACTTAAAAAAAGAAAATGCATTTTCTCACTTTCTAATCACATATAAATGGTATAGTCCTCAAAAAAAAAAAAAAATTGTATAAATAAATGAAATTTGATTCTGACCAAGAGTTTGTTGATGAGCAAAAAGCCATAGAATAGTCCATAAGTAAGGAGCAAAGTTCCCCAAGTGGTTCATCTCAAGGCTGTCAAGTCTTAAAATATAGTTTTTTATTATTATTATTTTAGTAATTGATGTTATGGTAATCATTGTTCAAGAATAACAAAATTATTTTGTTTGTTGTTGGCTTTCCAGACTCTGAGACCAAAATTTATATGAAGAAGTTAGGGAAGGAAATGATTGAATATTGTGGGGGTTTACCATTGACAATCACTGTACTTGGAGGTCTTTTAGCAACAAAGCAAACATGGGAAGAATAGGAGGATGTGCATAAACATGTCAAATCATACCTTCATGAAGAACAAAACTTACGAGTCAACAAGGTGTTAGCTTTAAGTTATAATGATTTACCTTCCCACTTGAAACCATGCTTTCTATATTTAAGTCATTTCCCTGAGCACTTTGAGATACCAACAAAAGAATTGATTCGAATGTAGATGGGTGAAGGTTTTATATCACAAATTCAACACAGAGGAGGAAGAGAGGATACAATGGACGATGTTGGAGACCGATATTTAAGGGAGCTAGTGCAAAGGTGCATGGTTTTGGTGGGGAAAGAGGGCTCACTTGGAAGGATCAAACATTGCCGAATGCATGATCTTATGAGAGACTTTTGCGTATCAAAAGCCCAAGATGAAAATTTTCTCAATTTCACCAATACTCTTTACATGAAACAACGTGAAGCACAAATTGGTAAAGTTCGAAGACTTACTATAATATCAAAATCAGGTAATAATTTCATCAAGGGAATTAAATTTAATGAATATCCTTACCTTAGGTCTCTTCTCCACCTTTTGCCTTGTCATCAAAAATCTTATTTTAAAGAGTCCCGTTTCAAGAAATTGAAGTTGGTTAGAGTCTTACTTCTAGAATATTTCAAAAACCACCTAGGAAAATTACCTAAAGGCACTGGATGTCTCATCCACTTGAGATATTTATCTCTAAAAGGAAGCAATATAAATGAGATGCCATCATTTATTGGCAATTTGAGGTGCTTTAAGACACTAGATTTGCGGATCAAATTCTACCCATCAAATTGCATTTTAGTGGACTACATTTACCAAAATACTAGTTTATTGGACTCCATCTCCAAACCAAGAGTGCCAAATGTGTTTAAGTATATGAAACAGTTGAAGCATCTTTATTTACCCAATAGATATAAAGTATGTGGTAAGTTGGAACTGGCTAATCTTTCTTATTTGCAGACATTAATCATTGTTCAACCCAAAACCATTCAAATTCCGACATGGTTTGAACTCAACCGTCTTCGGGTTCTTAAAGTGAGGAATAATAAATGAGCCCAAGATGCAATGCAAATGCTAATATCAAGGTGTCTACTTATAGAAAAGCTAAATCTATATTACTGTATAAAGAAGCTTCCAGAAGCTCAACAATTCTCTCCAAATCTTGCCAAGTTGAACTTATGTAACACTTGTCTTGAAGAAGACCCAATGCCAACCTTAGAGAAGTTGCCCAATTTAAAAAATCCTCTGCCTCTTTTATAAGTCTTTCGTAGGGAAGGATATGGTTTGTTCTGAAGGAGGATTTCCTTTGCTTCGGTTTCTTCTTGTTGAGTTGTACAAACTAGAGGAGTGGAGGGTGGAGGAAGGAGCCATGCCTAGTCTCTGCCATTTGATAATTAACTATTGCTGCAACTTGAAGACTATTCCAGATGGATTGAGGTTCGTCACAACCCTCCAGGAATTGGAGATCAGAAACATGTCAAAGTCATTTGAAGATAGGCTTGACGAAGGAGGACTGGATTTTGACAAAGTAAAAAATGTGCCTTCCCATGTAATTAGGTAATGATAATCAGGTATAGTAATGAATTATTGCATATTTGATAAATTTTAGGGTGCTTCTTTTCTTCTAAATATCTCTCTCCAATTAATTCAAAATTTCCCCGATAATATTAAGCAAAATTTTTCCGTAATGTAAGGGTAATTCTTCTTTTGATTAGAATGAAGCTCCTATCTATTCTTTTCACTTTTTTTTATTAGGTCTTTATGAACCTACAACCTATTTGCTCATTATATTACAGGTAAATTCTTTTCTGCTTCATCTTGTGGTGGACTCTTTATTTTTGCCTCTGTTATGAATAAATTAAGCAATGAGTTTTATTTGACAGTTTTTCTTTTAATTACTATAGCTTAAATACATTGTTCAAATTACAATTTTACATTATTAAATCCATCAATTCATCCTTCCTTATCTATAACTTCAAACAATTGTTCAAAACACAATCTTTACTTTCATGTTAGATAATGAAGAACTGAAAAAAGACTTGTTTGTAACTATGTATTGTGAATGAAAAATGACAAATATGTTTCATAACTTTACGTTAGATATTAGATGGAAAAGAACCATATGTGACCCACTTAGTCAAAAAGAGATATTAATTATATAATCTATGAACACGGAAACCTCAGCTACATTATTTTAACATCCATATCAATAAATAATATCAAAAGATTTGAAAAGAATGGACAAAGATGATTAATTAGTAGTGGTGTGTCTTCTTGTTAAAATCTATTTTATTTTATTTATTTTATAAAAATAAAATAAAATCTACCTCATGAGAATTTCCCATGGAAAAGATAAGGACAAAGACCGATGTTTACTTCTCATTCCAAGTTGATTTGAGTAGTTGTCATATATTGTAATATAAACACCTACTTGGGAAATGCTATATCTACGCAAAGGACGACACTGGGTTTGAGTCAAACTAACAGTTTAAGCATCTATTCCAAAATGATAGCTGACTTTTGCTGCCAATTGCAAAAGGTTTTCTGGCCAACTCTTGCAGTGCTGCAATAGTCTTTGCTGCAATAATCTCTGCATTGTTTGCAGTTGTTAGTGTTCGCTCTCTATCTGTCAGAATTTTGAGTGCTATATCTGTCCATAAAAACAATACATTTCATCATTGTCAAAGTTTTCATGCCCAATCAAAATTTCTGTGAGGACATCAAACTATGTAATGAAAATTTTAAACAATTGCCTCAAACTCAATATTATTTTGTTGTGGGGCATACCGTACATATCATGGGTAATAGTAGCAATAAGGATCTCCATGCGATCATTAGGATCCAAGTCGTTTAAAGAAGTCACAGAGAATAGATACGAAACCATGTCTTTACGTCCCCGCAAAGCTGCTATGTGAAGTGGTGATTTGTTTTCAATACTGAGGATCAATGGCAGTGTCACGCTTTTTTTCACCATCTCCTCCGCAATTGTCACAGATCCTAATTTCGCAGCAAAGCACAGGGCTGTATCTCCATCCATGTTTTTCAGTTCTAACTGTTGCGGAGTCAAAAATCGCACCATTTCTTCTACAAATTTATGTGTTTAGATGCAGATGAGATATGAAGAACTGTCTCACTCGTTTTTGTAATAGAATATTCAACGACATCTGGATCTTCCTCAAGTATAGACTTAGCAACTTCCCAATCACCTTTTAGGGCAGCTTCATAGAGGCGTAGCTATTGAGATTTTGTTTGTCCTGGAATTTTAAGCAGCATATTAACTAAAATGCATGTTTTCGTGATGTGATGCCCTAGACCCAGTTATATGAGCCAAATACGTGACTATCACTGCATACGTTTTAAAGTTTTCCCATGCAAGGTGTAACGTTTCACTCGTTCTTAATAATAATAACTAATCGCTAACACATGTGATGTACGGAATAAATATTGCAAAATTAATTATATAGTATAAATTTTTTATATATATATATATATTAAAAAAAAAACAAAAAACAAAAAATGTTGCCAAGTCCACTAATTTTTTTTTTAACAACAATTTATCCTAGAGCAAAGAAGCTCATTTGTTCATGACAAAGGAAGATAAAACCACTATATAAGATAAACAAAGGCCCAAAACATAATTGTCAAATTATCAATAAGACATTAAAACAAACCTAGTTCACAAGTCGATGAAATGTAACATAATATCTATGTACCTAAAACTTAAGCTCTAATACTAAACTTTTTGAGCATTCTGACATGTTTATATCTCTTTGAATTGGTAAAGTTGATGATCTAACCATGTACAAAGGTTTTTCATTGACTTATAAAACTTTAAGTCCATGAAGAAGTAACAGCGAAACAATTATGCATGTATAGCTATATTGCAAGCTGTCAACAATTTTCAGGACCCTACACATGGACCATGCATTTGCTACCAGGGAATAATATGCCACATAAACACATGGGGCACTATGCCACTATCTCTTATAAGAAGCAACTCATAAACACAATATTCAAAACTTCGAAATAAAACGGTTGACAAATAGTCCAAGTATCTTTACTTATCTACTCTTGATGGCCCCCAATTTTGATTATGCTGGCTTCTTGGAAATTGTTGAGGAGATCATTTGCAACAACATATATTTGTGTCAAATGCATCTAATTTCCTTTAGGTACATTTTAAGTACATGCAAAGAATAGTAGTTTGAAAGAGTGTTTATTTGAAAGGAATCAAACGAAATGTCTATTTATTTCAATTTCAACTATCTCTATAAACAATTAAAACCAAATTTCAGAAACTCTTTGGATACATCTTAAGTAAGACATACAATCAATTTCAAAAACACCAAATGTTGGGTTGAAAGTAACACACAATTATTCAAAGCAGTGCTATTAGGCTCAGCCAAGCCACTCTCTATGGAAAAAATTTAAAATACAGTAAGGTTCATTTAAATAGAGACAATGCAATAATGTATTAATAGCTAATTCTATGAGCAAGAAAATAAAAAATATTTGAAGCAATTGCTTGAAATCATTTAAGTACATGCCATCAATGAAGCTGCTTGAAATCATTTTAAGTACATACCATCAATGAAGCTACAAATAATTACCAGCCTATTGGGTTATAAACTATTTTCAGACCTCTCAACCTATTGGATTAGTGACCAAATAGATATGTGTTCATAAGTATGTTTCCTGACCAGATTTTAACTCAAGCATTTAGGCAAACACATAATAGCCACTTTTGTGTGGACCAAACTAATTCAAATTCTTAATTCAAAACATTCAAAACCAATCTGATCAGTGACCACAATACCAAAATTTATATCATATTTCCAAATTTAAAAAAGTGGAAAGAATCTAAACTAAAAGTTATAAAACGAAATTGATATATATATATATATTTTGCCTAGATCTATGGTTTCTCAGTGAGAGATAATCAATGTATCTATATGAAGCTATATAATCAATATCGCTATAGGCAAACAACAAATTTATTGGTAGACATAATCAACATCTCTTTAGGGAAGCAACACTTTCTAACATAAAGAAAATCAATATTTTTTCCCAACAAATTCAAAGTAAAATCTTCCAAGGTAGCATTGATATTTTCCCCACATTATATATTCAACATGTTCTACACATTCTCTGAGAAATTTAAGCAAACAAAAAGACAGCAATACCAATGAACTAAGACAAACTTCAAACCCACATTACTTTCTGGTTGATCACATACAGATACTTTCATAAAGAAATAAAAAGTAATTAACTATACAAAGAAAACTGATCTTGAAAGGAGATTTGTGTCCGTATTTGTGTTTTTCATGGGGGAGCAAAGGCAAGTGATAGACTGTGACAGTGAAGGGTTGGGGGAAACGATGAAAAGAAGGAGAGGGAGTTGCGTTTCAATGAGAGAGTTGAAGGAAGGAGATGGGAGTAGAGTCTGCGTTTGAAGGAGAAAGATTGAGTTTGATCTAGTTGAGTTTGTGTTTGAAAAAGAAGACCATCATGAAAGCGAAAAGCCTGAGTATCGGGTTATTAAGTTTTTTTTTTTTTTTTTGGTTTTGTTTTGTTTTGTTTTTTTTTTAATATTATGCTGACGTAGAAAATTGTGGGAGTTTCAAAAGTTTCGGTTATATATATATATATATATATATATAGATAGATAATAAAGGTGTAAGCTCTCATATCGTAGTGTTATTTACTTTTCCGCTGCTTTGGATGATATAATTTATTTGTGTTTAACCTAGATTTGAATAATTAATCTAAGTAATCACTTGGTTAATATATTAGGTTAAACAATCTGGTTTAAGGGGTCTAATAAAAACAAACAAATTTGAACCTAAAATGTTGTTAATCCTCACAATTTGAATTAGTGAAAGAAAGAAGTGAGCCTAACGGCTTAGTAAGTAAGCGCTGATCTTAACTAGTTGAATCAAGCAAAAGATAACTAATACTAAATAAACTAGTTGAATCAAGCAAAAGATAACTAATACTAAATAAAAATCACAGGCCTGGAAATAACAGTTAAGTTCATGGTTGAAAGTAAAAATGATAACAATAATATATCAAATATTAATTGGACTTTGAAGGTAGTACATATGTTCTCGAAGGAAATAGATATCGATGCAGTCTTGCATCAAACAATATTGAGTTTTGAATCTTATCTTTGTAATTAGTCAAAAACCAATTAGAAATCGTGCACACAGCAAAAGAGTACGAACGAACTCACACTAATAAATTTCAGGTGTCACTTTTGCATGTCAATGTGTACGTAGCTACTACAATATGAGTGCCTAGTATTGTTCACAAACCAAATCCTTTTATCATTCATTGATGGAACCCTAGAAGAAAAGAAGAGCACAAATGAGAGAGATGGGAGACTAGGTTTGCCTCTCCATGGGTTCCATAAGTGGCCGACAATGAAAGATGCCACTCTATTTGAAGATACTTGGTGTAATTCCTAGGGATGGCCATTCGTCTCATGTGTCGGGTTCTTGTTGTGTCTGCTTATAAGTATTCGACTATATGGGTCTACATTAACCCGACATATTTATTAAATAGGTCAAGATTTCTCAACTCTAATACAACTTGTTTATTAAACGGGCCAGCCATATTGACCAATTTATCAGATTTCATCAAATATATATATATATATATATATATATGTATGTATGTATGTATATATACACACTGTAGGGACTGAAATTGGATTGGACCCAATATAGAATTGGGTTTTACCCCAAGAAGCCCAAACAATAAATTTTTAGAGCGTGGATGAAACAACTAGATATATTTCAGAAGAAAGACCATAAAATTTATTGATTTAAGGTTAGTAAACACAAGTAGGATGAGAAAGTCCGTCCTCGGAGTGGCCTGAGGAGATGATCTTATATTGTCTTGTTTATCAACAAAGTTACAAGAGTTCACAGTCTTATCTTAAAAATTGCCTGATTTCCTCCTCAATTTTTTTCTTTAGTACATCTTCCCATGCTATATATTACAATCTTGGTATCATCCCTACCACACACGTGTAGGTTAGATTCGGGGAACTCCTTCCTGTCCCATCCAACACCTCCCAGAACCATCAACTAGTAGCTATAAGGTTGTTTGACCACTGTTCAGGCATCACCTCCACATTAATGTGGCCAGAGAGTTGGTTGGGAGGCATTTAATGCGGAGGTAGCAGCTTTTTGAAGATATTTGTTACCCTTCTCCTTTCTTACCCCTTGTCCAACGTCCAACTCTTAGTTGTGATGTAACTTCAAAGAAAGTCCATGATGATATGGCACTCTTACTGACCTCGGACCCTTGTTGCCGAGATGACTTTTCTTCTCGGACATTCGTTGGACTTATCTCATATTATCTCTACTCTTCTCTTTACTCCGTTCTCCTTATAATCTTATTTGGACATCCTCGGATGGTCTAATGTCCTCAGATTGGACCATAGGCCCAGTTAGTATAGCCTTAACAGTACCTTTTAATTAACTGGCCCCCACAATAGCCCCTCAAAATCTTGCTTTTTGACTTCTCGGGAGGAAAGGAAGATTTTGACGTCCTCAGCCCATCTTGTTTATGGTCCTATTCTGTATTCCTGACCTCCTATATGTCTTTTTACCTGCTCAAGGCACGCTCCTGACGCTTCGGCATCCAGAGCGTGCCATCATTAAATTTTGGTGGCGCCCTTGTCCCACATGTTCAACGGTAGGATGTAAATCGTACGGTGGAAGATTTTTCTCGTTTTACGAGCGGGAACTTTCCCGCTAGTAACTTTTGCACCACTATAAATAACTTTTCAAGTCAATTGTTTTTCTTACTTTCAGCAATCACACAGTCCTAAAGCTCATACACTGAACTTGTCTCTCTCTTTCATCTCCCTGTGCATCTACAAATACTAGAAATTTGTCCGAGGACCCTTTTTTAAACCTGTAGGTCTTCTTAAACCCTTTTAGCTTTCATTTTAAACTTGTTAATTTTTCTTCGAAACCTCTTCGGAAAATGGGTAAGTTCAAATGTTTGGTTGAGTCCGAGGAGGGTAAGGAAAGTTTTAGGACTAAGTATAGGATCCCACCAACAGTAGGCATGAGGTACGCTACCCAAGAGGAGTAGGTCGGTGCTAGGAAAACAGGAGAGGTGGTCATTCCCATGATTGCCTTCATAGAGGGAGGGATGACCATTCCCATGGGTACCATTACTAGGAATTACCTTAGATTTTTTAGGTTATCTCCCACACAGTGCACCCCAAATATGTTTAGGGTCTTGGGGAGTATAGAAGCTTTAAACGAGAGAATGAATCTAAACCTGACCCACCACGATGTGAATTGGGTATACAATCTGCACCATTTGAAGGGGCAAGGATATTACTTCAAGTCGAGGTATCCCGAAGTAAGGCTAATCTAGTGCCTCCCCACTTCAAACAAAAATTTAAAGGAGGATTTCCTATTCTTTTCTGAGGAATGGCACGATGGCCTACCCTGTCCAACTGAGGAGGGAGAACCAGGTGGGGGTATAGCCGTAGATTTATAAATTTTGGTTTGCATTTCTCTTTTGTTTCCCAACATCCTTGTCTCTAACAAAACTTTATTCTAATTCAATGATTTTGCAGATAAGCGTGCTACTAAACCCAAGCTCAGCTTATTTAACAAAGTGAGCTTAGATAGGATCTTGCAAGCCGAGGTGTATGTGAACGAAGCTGACTGTCAACTCCGAGCAGCCCATTTAATTCTTGGGTACACACCTCTTTCGCTCGCATTCCAAGCCCCCAAGTATGTAATCAAAGCCCGCGACCCTCAGCTCCACTGTATCAGCGTTGCCTACCAAGGGTTCGTTGTTCCAGAGGGTGTCCCAATTCCTGAAGGTACTCCCCGTGCTCAACCACTTTTTGTGGCCATTCCTTCAATAGGAGCATCCTCATCCCAGCTCATTCTTGAGGAAGAGGAAGAAAGAAAAGAAGAAGAAGAAAAAGAAAACCTAGAGGAGGTTGTAGATTTGCTAGACTCCTCGGATGAATTTGAGGTATTCAACCAGACTCCACCAACCGAGGACATATTAGACAAAATGGGTGTCCAAAGGAAACCCCAGAGGATTTTGATGGAGTTAATAGAAAATCAACCCGGAAGAGGTGCATCGGGGAAGTCCACACAGTCCCAGATTCCCCCTCCTCTTCCCAAATTTCCTCCTCCTGCTCCTCATCCACCTTAGCCTATCAGACCTGAACCTGCTAACCCGAAGAGGAAAAGGGAGCAGAAAGGGAAAGATATGGTTGAAACTGGAAGATCTCGTCTGACCCGTGAAGACGAGGCCCAACGAGCTGCGAAGCAGCAAAAGGTCAGCCACGTGTCACAATGAGGCACGGAGAAAGCTGAAACTCAGCTTCAAGAGTCACAAGCCTGGCTCCCTGCACCCATGCTCGGCCGTGAGCCTTTGAGAGATGATGCATCACTCAGGGACTTCAATGGGGGCATTGGGTGCCACATTGCTTCGGCTGTGGAGGAGGCCCTGTTACTTCCAAAGGATATGTCTGAGCTATGGAATATCAGGAAAAACGAGGTCTTCCTCAATTGTAAAAGATATTTGGGCATGATAAAATGTTAATCCTTCTTTTTTATTTTTTTACTTATAATTATTATATATAAATGTATACTTTTTATTGGCTATGGTATTAACTCTTTTCTTTTAGGTTGTCCAAGCCACTTTCAAGCTTGAGGAAATAACCAATTCGTGCTACCAACAATTGGAAGACGAAAGAAAAAGACGGACAGCAGCTGTGCAAACACTTACCATTGCTGAAAATAGTAATGCTAAACTGAAGAAAAAGTTGGCCGATGAGGAGCATGCTCATCGTAGTGCTGACTCGGCCTTGGATGGTGCACAAAGGCAAGCCGAGGACCAAAGGAAGTGCCTGCACGAGACTACAGATCAACTGACTGCTGCCAAGGAACAAATGGCAACGCTTAAGAAACAACTGGAAGAAGCCCAAAAGCTTAAAGATCAGGCTAAAAGGTCCAAGGCTGAAGCTGAGAAGGCAAAGATTGAGGCCGAGAAGGCTAGGGACAAGGCTGGACAAAAGGGTTATGACCTTGGAGAAGCTAAGACCGAGGAAACCCTTAGGGCAGAGGTCCCAGTTGTGTGTCGTATCTACTACGCCCCGACTTGGGATGAAGCCCTTAACCGAGCTGGGGTTAAGGCTTCTTCTGAGTTGAGGAAACCTGAAAATATATTCTACCCTCCTGCCATACGAGCCTCGGACCTTCCTTCTACTCAAGATGAAGTGGCTTCTACAGTTGCTGATTCGATTAAAGAAGCACAGCCTTAGAATCCTCCTCTTCCCAGTCAGTAGGGGCCAATAAAAGAACCTGGTGCTTCCCAAGAAGTACCCTCAGACAAGGCTGCAGTGGTTCCAGAAGTAGGAGCAGCTTCCCAGGGCTTTCAGCAAGACTTGACTTCAACTACCATACCCGCTGAGGGAGCCTCCAAAGAGAAGGAAGGAACGATTACCACAGAAGCAGATAACCCAGCTAACAAGACCTCCAAGCTTCAGATTAAATTGAAAAAATGAACCTTCCTTTGTAATATAATTATGACTTTTGTAAGGGATTTTGTTCTTTGTTTTTTTTTAGACATGTTTTAATGAAATATGCATTTTTACCCTCTCGAATTCGTTTGAGTTATTATTTATTTCATTTTTATTTTATCTGTTTTGTTGTTTTGGTTTTGAGTAGTTTTCATCTTGACTGTCCTTTGCTTATACAAGAGAAAACAAAGTTTACACATGCTTTTAATTGGTAGTTAAAATGGACGATAACCATTGAATCCATAACACTACATAGACATATTATGAATATATATATATATATATATATATATATATATATCTATATCTATTCTAACAAGTTTAACCTCAAGAAAATATCCTAACGTTTGATTAAACAAAGCTAAGTCCAGGGCACCTCAGAATGCTTTAAGTGATGCTCATAGGCTTATTGAGGTTTACATCTTTATTAGGTGATCACAAACCTTGTGATCCGAGAACGGGAATTAAGGGTTTACTCCCTTTAAATGCTCAAGTTCATGTTGAACTAGCATTTTAATAGTACCAAGGTGTATTAATTTCTATTGAGCTTGTTTAATGCTTCAATAGATGTCATAGGGTATTAATTTCCACTAAAATTGTGGTCTGGGGAATCTGACATAACTTAGTTTCTGTCTAATACTTCAATAGATGTCATAGGGTATTAATTTCCACTAAATTTGTGGTCCGAGGAACCTAACATAACTTAGTTTCTGTTTAATACTTCAATAAATGAGGAAACACATGATATATGATCGGAATAAATTTAAGGGAAACTAAACAGAACTATTTTTATTAATAATAATACCTCTTTAGATTGTTTACATTCCAAGGGTGGAGTACAGTTTTTTCATCTAGATCCTCCAAATAGTATGCACCGATTCCTGCCACTGAAGTGATCCGATACGGTCTTTCCCAATTAGGCTCCAATTTTCCCCAAGCTGGATTCTTAGTGGTTCCCAAAACTTTCCTCAGTACCAGATCTCCTACGGCCAACGGCCTCAGCTTTACATTGGTATCGTAACCTTACTTGAGCTTATGCTGGTAGTAAGCTAGTTGGACCATTGTACTCTCCTTTCACTCTTCGATCAAGTCCAGACTTTTTTCCAACAACCCATCATTACTATCCGGGGTAAATGCATTAGTTCCCAACGTTGGGAAACCTGTTTCTAGAGGGATTACGGCCTCGGCTCCATATGTCATTGAGAAGGGGGTCTTTCCTATTGACCGTCGAGGCGTTATTCGATACGTCCAAAGGACATGTGGTACTTCCTCCACCCATTTTCCCTTTACCTCGTCCAACCTCTTTTTAAGTCCATTCACTATAACCTTGTTGACAGCTTCAGCTTGCCCATTTCCTTGAGGATAGGCTAGAGTGGAATATCTATTCTTTATCCCCAGGTCAGAACAGTATTGCCTGAAGGCTTTGCTATCGAGCTAAAGGCCATTATCCGAAATAAGGGTATGGGGAACCCCGAATCGAGTAACGATATTCTTCCAGATAAATCTTTTGACATTTACATCTCTGATATTAGCCAAAGGTTCAGCTTCAACTCAGTTAGTAAAATAATCTGTGCCTACCAGTAGATACTTTTTGTTTCCTAGTGCTTTAGGGAAAGGACCTACAATATCTAAACCCCATTGAGCAAAAGGCCAGGGGCTGGAAAGAGGATTAAGAACTCCTCTAGGTTGGTGGATGTTTGGAACGAATCTCTGATACTGGTCACATTTTCTAACATATTCTTATGCTTCTTTCTACATATCTGGCCACCAGTATCCTTGAGTAATGGCCCGGTGAGATAGGGATCTCCCCCCCGTGTGACTTCCACAAATTCCTTCATGGAGTTCCTCTAGAAGTGACTCTGATATCTCGGGATATACACAAAGTAGATATGGCCTAGAAAAAGAACGTTTATACAACTTTTTGTCCTCGGACAACCAAAACCAATGAGCTTTCCTTCGTATTTTCTCAACTTCTGGTTTCTCCTCAGGCAATATATCCCTTAGAGGAATAGTAGTATAGGGTCCATCCAGCTCGGCCCCAAATTGACTTGATGGATCTGGAGCAAATCTTTCCTCATTGGGGTGGGGATGCATAAATCCTTGACAATTATCACTCTGGGCAAATTCCGTGCCAAGGAAGTGGCAAGAGTAGCCAAGGAATCTGCATGGGTATTTTCACCTCTGGGGATATGTGATAAGTTAAAGGATTCAAATTTTGTTTGCTTATGCCTAACTTGACCCAAATATTCTTAGATTCTTGTATCTAGGGTTTCCAGTTCCCCTTTTACCTGGCCTACGTTTAATCTTGAATCTGAGAACATTTCCACTGCCTTTCCACCCATTTTCTGGACCATAGCCATTCCCATCAGCAAAGCTTCATATTCCGCTTCGTTGTTTGTAGCCGAGAATCCCAACCTCAAGGACTTTTCAATGGTGATCTTTTTAGGGGATACCAGAACTGGCCCCACTCTTGCTCCCGGCTAGTTTGCTGCTCCATCCACATATACTTTCCAAGATGAGGAGTCTTGTGTGGAGATTAGGCCAACTGATTTTTCATCCATGCCATGTTGCTTCACCTCCGCTTCTTCTAGAAGTTCAGCAAACTCGGCTACTAGATCGGCGATGACCTGGCCTTTCACAGAGGTACAAGGCATATATTTGATGTCGAAAGCCCCTAGAATCGTGCCCCATTTAGCAATCCTCCCAGTATAATTTGCACTTCGATGTATGGACTTGAGCGGTAATTGAGTTAGAACCACCATGGTTTGCGCTTGAAAATAATGGGGGAGTTTTCGTGTAACATGCACTACTGTCAAGATGGCCTTTTCCAGTGATAAATACCGCACCTCGGCTTCATGAAGTGACTTACTTACGTAATAGACTGGTCTTTGGATGCCACTGTCTTCTCGTATCAAAACAAAACTTACTGCATGAGAGGCCACCGCCAGGTAGGTAAACAGGACCTCGTCCACCTCAGGACTGGACATGATGGGCGGCTGAGATAGGTACTCTTTCAGTTGCTGAAATGCTACAACACATTCCTCGGTCCATTCAAATCCTTTCCATTTATGCAATAAAAGGAAAAAGGGTCTACACCTATTAGCTAACCTAGAGATAAATCGGTTCAAAGCAGCAGTCATCCCTGTCAGTTTCTGGACCTCTTTGGGGTTCCGAGGTGCTTGCAAGCCGTTGATGGCCTTAATCTGATCTGGGTTCACCTCAATTACCCTGTGAGTCACCATGTAGCCCAAGAAGTTTCCGGAGCCTACACCAAATGAACACTTTAAAGCATTCAGACGTAGCTTGTGCTTTCTCAGAATTCCAAAAATGCTCGCAAGATCTCCCACATGCTCAAGCACCACTTTGCTCTTTACAACAATATCATCAATATAGACTTCAATGTTCCTGCTCAATTGTGGTTCAAACATTTTGGTCATCATCTGCTGATAAGTAGACCCCGCATTTTTCAAGCCAAAAGGCATCACTTTATAGTGATAGTTTCCAATGGGAGTGACAAAAACTATCTTTTCTTGATCGTCCAATGCTAACGGTATTTGGTGATATCCTTGGAAGGCATCCAAAAAACTCATCCGAGGATGACCGACCATTGCATCCACCAACTGGTCTATCCGAGGCACAGGGAAAGGGTCCTTGGGACAGGCTTCATTGAGATCTGTGAAGTCCATGCACACACGCCATTTCCTAGTCTTCTTTTTCACCACCACCGTGTTGGCTAACCATTGAGGATAAAAAACTTCCTTGATAGCCCCTGCCTACTTGAGCTTGGCTACTTCATTTTTGACAGCCTCGGTGTGCTCTTTTGACGGACGTCGAGGTGGCTGCCTCTTCAGGGTGATGGAAGGGTTAACATTTAGATGATGACAGATGAAACTTGGGTCTATACTCGGGGCTTTATACGTGCTCCATGCAAACACATCAACATTTTCTCTGAGGAATTCAACCAATTGCTCCCTCTCCTGCAAAGGCAGTTTAGCTCTAACCTGAAAGAATTTCTCCAGATCATCGCCAACGATTACCCTCTCTAGATCTTCACATTTCACCTCGTCGGCTGGTCCATTGAAGGGTAATGCCGGGGTTTCTGATTGCTATAAACCATTATTAGTTGTGGCCGAGGTCTCCGCCTCAAGCCGATGTTGGATAGCCACTACCAGGCATTGTCGGGCTGTAGTCTGATTTCCTACTATCTCCAAAACCTGGTCTCCGGATGGGTACTACATCTTCTGGTGAAGAGTAGAGGAGACGGCCCCCAAGGTATGAAGCCATGGTCTGCCCATAATGGCCGTGTAGGGAGAGAAAATATCTACGACGATGAAGTCCACTTCCACCACATCCGTGCCGATTTGCACAGGTAGTCTAATCTGACCTTTTGGGACAACCATTTTACCCTTAAAACTCACTAGAGGAGAACTGTAGGCTGTTAAGTTTTTAGGTTTCAAATTTAGCCCCCTATACAAGTCAGGGTACATTATGTCAGTAGCACTGCCTTGGTCAATCATCACCCTTTTCACATCGTACCTACCAATTCTCAGCGTAACCACAAGAGCATCATCATAGGGTTGTATGGTTCCAACTTTTTTCTCATTTGAAAAACCTAACACTAACGGGATGCCCATCTTGGCTCTCTTAGGCATTGAACTAGACTCCTCGGCTGGATAACGAGATACCAACATTACCCTAGAAGGACAAGATCCGGTCCTCCCTGGGGCAGCAAAAATAACGTTTATTGTGCCAAGAAGAAGTCTTGAAGAAGCATCTCCCTGAAGCTCCGAACCCGCTTGGCTTCCCCGACCACTGGAACTAATTGGTTCAGATGGTCCCACAAGTTTCTGTAATCCTCAATTATGTGTCCATGATCCTGATGATCGTAGCAATAAAGGTTCTGGTTGCATCTCATAGGATCTCCTACCATCTTGTTTGGCCATTTGAAGAACAACTCATTCTTAATCTTCTCCAGTACCTGTTGTACTAGCTCTCGAAACACAGCGTTAACCACCTGGGTGTTGGCAGATCCTGACTGCCCAACAAAGTCTTTTCGAGGTCGGTTATTATTGTACTGGTCCAACTTGAAATCCCTCCTCTCTTGAGGGATCACTTTAGCCTTTCCTTTCCCCTGCAGTTGGTCTTCTTCTACTCTTCTGTACTTGTCAATCTGATCCATCAGTTGGCGTACACTAGTAATAGGTTTACCAGTTAGAGATTTCCTCAAATCATGCTCGGCTGGAAGACCAGCCTTAAAAGTGCTAATGGCCACATCATCGTAATCTCCTTTTATTTCGTTAAACATCTCCCAGTATCTATCTGAATAAGCCTTCAGAGTCTCACCCTCTCGCATGGACATAGACAATAAGGATCCCAAAGGTCGGGAACCCTGCTACAAGTAATAAAGTGAGCACCAAAAGCCCAGGTGAGTTTCTTAAAGGAGTCAATAGAGTTCGCCCTTAAACCGTTGAACCACTTCATCGCCACCGGGCCCAAGTTAGATGGAAAGACCTTACACATCAAGGCCTCATCTTTGGAGTGAACGACCATCCTTTGACTGAAATGGCTAACATGTTCTACCGGGTCTGTTTGACCATTATAAATAGTGAATGTGGGTTGATGAAATCGTTGAAGAAGGCTCGCATCTTTTATGTTTCATGTGAAGGGTGACTTAGAAACTTGACTCAGTGCCTTGTTCATGGCATCGTTCCCCAAGCCTTTGCAATGCGGGCTTTTGTATCTACGTCTATGATGGTGCTTCTCTTCATAGGAAAAGGTCTCACTTGGCGGAATTCTGGATCTCTACCTATAACTAGCACTATCTGTCTCTTTAGAGGACGGCTCGGAGCTAGGTGATGAACGTCTTCGCCGAGCATGACACAATTCCTTCCTCAACTCGTCGATTTCACGTTGCATGTCTCTGTCATTCTTTGCATGGGAAACATGGCTCTTCCCTCGATATTGACTTTTATTGGTATGAGTTGTGTGCACACTTCCTTCATGGCCTCCTCTCTGTTCAAGGCTCCTACGCGGATTACCATGCTGAGAAGCCCTTGATTCTGCTTGATGTAGATTAACCTCTACCTGGTGTGGTCCTGCTGCTGCCTGGTGTGGACTTGCCTCCTCCATCGTGAACGTTGTAACTGAATCTCCTTTAGAATAGATCAAGCTTTCCCACAGACGGCGCCAATTGTAGGGACTGAAATTGGATTGGACCCAATATAGAATTGAGTTTTAGCCCAAGAAGCTCAAACAATAAATTTTTAGAGCTTGGATGAAAGAACTAGATCTATTTCAGAAGAAAGACCATAAAATTTATTGATTTAAGGTTATTAAACACAAGTAGGATGAGAAGTCCGTCCTTAAAGTGGCCTGAAGAGATGATCTTATATTGTCTTGTTTATCAACAGAGTTACAAGAGTTCACAGTCTTATTAAACGGTCAATCATGTCAACTTGAATATGATATGAACCCGTTAAGTGTTAACCCATAATTTACTAATTTTGTGTTGGGTACATGGGTTCGCAAGTTGTGTCAAATTTTGCTACCCCACTAAATCCTAAAGTTAGGTTTTTTATAATTGGATATCTATATAGGCACCTACTGGACCCAATAATCATATTGTGGCCATATGCTAACATCCTCCCACTCACCCATGGTGAGTACACTATTTAAAGAAGGGTCTTGTTAATAGGTGCTTTAATTAATTAACCATTTTAAAAAAGTTTTGAAACCACAAATAACTGCATCACAAATAATAATTCAAAACTAAAATATATCACAAATAATCAATCACAATATGTCAAAGAAAATAAACCACAACAACTAATATGTTTATATACCTAGAGTTTGAAGGATATATTGGTAAAATATTATTTATTTAAACGGGTCAGACGGGTTCCATGAATTGGACATGAATCCGACACATTTATTAAACGGGTCAGTCGTGTCAACCTGAATATAATATGAACCCGTTAAGTATTAACCCATAATTTTCTAATTTTGTGTTGTGTTCGTGGGTTTGCGAGTTGTGTCAAATTTTGCCACCCTACTAAATCCTAAAGTTAGGTTTTTTATAATGGGATGTCCATATAGGCACCTACTGGACCCAATAATCGTATTGTGGCCATATGCTAATTAACATCCTCCCACTCACCCATGATGAGTACACTATTTAAAGAAGGGTCTTGTTAATGGGTGCTTTAGAACATTTGTTAATTGACCATTTTAGAAAAGTTTTGAAATCACTTTTAAGAAAAATATAAAAAATAAAAAAAAAAAGTTTTTTTTTTCCATAAAATGTTTCTAAAAATATTTTAAATCAATACCTTTAGGGCATCTGCTAACTTTTCCCTTTAAAAAATATCTCTAATATGAGTCTTTGAAACTTCACAGTCTTTACTGCCTTGGTACCTTCATAGGTGATCTCAAGAATGGTCCATGTTTCCTTGGCAACTTTCGTGGATGATATTTTCTTGAATTCCTTTCAAATAAGGACCTAAAGATTTTCCTAACAATTTTGGATTTTGCTATAAATTCTCCAAGGTTGAAGGCAAAATTCACAATATCCTTGAGTTTAGCATAGAACTCATCAAAGGTCTCATCCTCCATCCTTATTTCTTCAAAACTACTAGTGAGTCTTTGAAGCTTCACAGTCTTTACTACCTTGGTACCATCATAGGTGGTCTCAAGAATGGTCTATGCTTCCTTGGCAACTTCCGTGGATAATATTTTCTTGAATTCCTCATCGGTCACCCCACAAAACAGAGCATTCAAAGCCCTACTGTTGAAATTTGCCACTTTGATTGTTACTTCATCCCACTTCACCGGCACTTCCTTTGGCTTAATCCAGCCAATTTCAACAGCTTGCCATATCTGTTCACCTAGAACCTGCAAAAAAACTTCCATACGAACTTTCCAGTATGCATAATTAGTGCCATCAAATAAAGGAGGAATCAAAAGAGATTGTCCATGATCCATGACAACGGGGGTCAAGGATCATACTTAGGAAATTAATTCAATCAGAGTGTACCCGCTCTGATACCACTTGTTGGGAAATTTAGACCCCGGTTGATAGAATAAGCAAGTTTTAAACTTAAGTTATTAATTAGATTTATTATGAATAAATCTTGTTAAATCAAACTAACATCAATATCATATCAATATCATGCACAGCGGAAAAGTAAATAAAACAAGATATGATAACCCGGGAAAACCAATGAAACAAACTAGTTTCACAATAAAAAACCTGGGGGGAAACCTTCCCGAAAAGCAATCCACTATAATAAAGAGAAGTTTCAGATCTAGTACAAAACCTTTGTCCCTAGACTCTACAATCCTCGTAGATGAACTTACAGTAGAAACCTTCTATCGTTTCAAAACTTATGAACTCTTCAATATATGAACGTCACCCTTTTTACACGACTCCTAGTACGTGACTAACACACCAACTTGAAGAAGATGTTGGCTGCAAAGTTCTTCACTTCATCAGCAATGAAGATCAAGAAACACTTGGTTACAAAACCCTAAGGCACACAGACACAATAGCTTCTTTTAGAGAGAATAAGGGATTCAGTCACTTTTTGCATGTGTTTTTCTTGTATTCTTGTGTATGATGGCTTTTAAAATAAGCCATATATATGTCTAGGGTTGTGAGAAAAGAAATCCTACACATACATGTTAGCATGGGCCGAAAATCAAATCTGGAAATCTAAATTTTGTAATTCTCAATAGATACATCTGTCAAGCAACTGTCAAGACCTCAATAGATAGTATCTGTCGAGAGCTGTCGAGACTCATTAAACCTCGATAGATAGCTATTTGTCGAGAGCTGTTGGGAATCTGTCCAACTTTAATGAACAGCCCTTCTTCACTTGTTTCTTGATCCAATCTTCATGGCTTTAATACTTGGCTTGAACAACATGTTTCTTAAAGTATTAAACACATCCTAGATCTACCCAATTACAAGTAAAGTGCGTTTTGTCAAAGGATTAGCCAATTCTATATTGACATATGTTCCTAACATTAAATCACATAAGTCCTAACATATCTCACTAATTGGGTTGACCTCCACAACTTTGTGGGGCATTCTGTATTCATAGTTGTTGAAAATGGTTGATATGGCAAGAAAATATTTCCAACTTGTAAAAAAAAAAAAAAAAACTGATGACTGAACAACACAGCAGAATGGACACTACTAATTCTTTCCTTTCATTTCCTTCCCAAAAGATTGATTTTATCCTTTCTACTCCTTTAATATAAAATTCACAACTCAGCAATGTAAGTAGCCTAATCAATGGCACATTCCCCTTTGGAGAGTAAAAGGTTGAATCTTTCTCCAACGCTCTAGTTAATCAATGGGGCCAATTTCAAAATTCTAGAGGTAAAGGGAAACATCAGGATCAACACTTTCTATTTGAACCAAAGTCGGATTTCTTTTTCTGAGTTCAGAACTTCTTCTAGAGAACAATGGATAAAGAAAGCTTGGTATTCATCTTTTCCTTGCGCAATTTTTTTCCCAATGCAACAATATTTTCAGCAGGGGCTCTCTAGATTTCTTGACACCGATGGACATAAAAACAAGAAATTAGTAGAAAACAAGGGACCGTTTACGATCGAATTGAACTAGGTAACATATTTCTTTAGTACCTATTGTTTTCCCCCAACTGCAAGTTTTTTTTTTCCTGAGTTCTGAATAACTTCTTCTAGAGATCATTGAAGAAAGAAAGCTTTTGTGTTCATTTTTTACTTGCGAAATTTTCTCCCATTGCAACAATATTTTCAACAGGTGCTCTCCAGATTTCCTGACACTGTTGGACATAAAAACAAGAAATCAGTAAAAAACAAGGGACTTGTTTACAATAAAAAAAAGGGACACATTTCTTTAGTCCCTTCCCCCCCCCCCAACTACAAGCTATTGTTATTTTATTTACTTTTATGAGGCATTCAATTTTAAGACTTTTAAACAGCGAACCTGTTTAACTAGCAAAACAACTATAGTGAGAAAAAAAATTAAATAACTGATTACCATACAATATTCTGATATGAGTAAAAGACTGATGTTCCAGAAGGTAGTGCTTGAACATCCCAAGTATCACCCGCCTAAAAATAAAGCTATTTTCAAAAAGGTAGGAACTTGTAATGTTGCATAACATCATTCTAGCAAACATAAGTTAGAGAATTTCAATAAAAAGAAGAAGATCAAGTAGATTATGAAACTTGTAATGTTGCATGCAAAATTGAATAACTTATCCCATTTATCCCCATTGAGTAGAAATGTCCATTGTCAACCATAACCCAAGCATCATATAGATGAAAAGGTCAGCCAAATTGGTGTCCCCCCCCCCCCCCCGCCCCCCACCCCTTTTTTAAGTAGACTATATTGTTTATAGTATATATCATATGACACTGAGGAAATAAAATGGATGGAAACATGGTACCTTATAATTGTGTATGGAATACCAAAGTTAGCCAAATATTGCTCAACCTTTCTATTCCACACCGGTAATATAGTAAACAAGATAAAGCATTTGGCCTAGCATTTTGCTTTTATTAATTATAATATTAGCAAAGAATCAATAACCAAAGAAAGGGAAGAAGAAAAAAAGAAAAAAGAAGAAGTCATTTGATATTAAAAAATTAAGGGGTCACGAACCAATATATTGTTGTCACCCAAGCTATTTTCAAGGGTCAATTTGGGTTTGTTCCACCCATAGAGCAATTTGCTTCACTCTCGCAACCTTAGCTGTCATATAAATCATATAACTCAGAAAAATTTAAAAAAAAATTAAAAAAAAAAAAAAAAACTGTTGTAAACAAAATTCAACTAAGTGAAAATGAGAAGAGCAAAAACTCCACCAGCATCTATTTGGTTTTCTACCCAATCCAATCAACCTAAGAAGGAAAAACATTACATCAGCAATATGAAGAATAATAAAAATTTAAACATGACACCATCCAAAAACCAGCAAATGTACTAATGACCTATTCAGGATATGCTTCATCTTCAAAATAGAACTCAGGCCTTCCAAGTTCCACCTTTGCTGGATCAAGATCAGATTTCATTTTTGGCACAACACTTGGATTATAGGAACTATGCGGCTGGCATCCCTCATGTCAATCTCTTTATGCACTTAAATCAATATAAACCAGCCAAGTAAATCATCTTATCAAGTCATAATATCTAGGAAGACCATCTTTATAAATTAAGAAAAAAAGAAACAGAAGGTAATCAGCACTTAAATATTGAAAATTGTAGAGACCAAAAGTGTTCAACAATAACCAATTATGAGGCCTAGGCTTTTTCTAGGCTTCAACTTCTTCTTCATATCAAATCAACTCAAACATTTCTCATTCAAGAAAAAAAAAAAAAAAAAAAAAAAAAAAAAAAAAAAAAAAAAAAACGACGAAGAAGAAGAAGAAAGAAAGAAGCAAAAGAGGAGGAAAAACAATGGAATTGGTATCTATAAAAAATACTTGAGATTAATTATTAAACTTATACCGAAAAAGATTAATGATTGACCAAATTCATCCGCTCCCAACATTAGTTTGAGGATGTGACCAATTTTGGGCTGCCCTCCATTGTTTCCCTTGACTCCTATTCAATTCTTTGTAGCGTGCTTCTAAAATTTTGCATATGTAATTGCATATAAATTGTAAAAAACATCAGCATTGAAGAAGATAAAGAATAAAAAAAAGCAGTGCAACGAGTGCAGAAAAAAGATATGTAGAAGTACATACTCATTGGAAGCATATCAGTAGTTGAACAAGAATTTAGCTATTTGAAATTATTTTCGAACACAACGTTACTCCAACATTAGCAAGTTCCGTAGCAACGACTCATTTGCCAAGTTTGAATTCTCACTTTATCATCAATAGCAACTCTCATTGATTCTAAAAACTTTGTTGGGCTCTTTTATTAGCCTTCCAATCTATTTATGCACTTAAATCAATAAATCAACCAAGTAAATCATCTTATCAATACTTAACATGTGAAGAAATCATATCTAGAATGATTTTCTTTTTCTTTTTTTAAGAAGAAAAAGAAGGGAATCACCACTTAGTTGTTGAAAATTGCAAAGCCCCAAAGTTTTAAAACAAGCACCAACTATATTTTTTTTTAAATATATAATATTTTATAAGAAAGCCATAAGTGATTTATACAAAATTTTTAATTTTTTTGGACATAAAAACAGTTAAAATCAAAGCAAATTAATCAGATCCAATTTGAAAGTAAATGGAAAAACAGATAATGATACTTACGCTTTTCTTCTTCTCTCACTTCTTTCCCTTCAAAATGTTCTTTTTCTTCTTCAAAAACCCAGATAAACTCTCTGATCAATGGTTATATCATACTCACAGAAATCTTATTCCAGTCCTCACCAATATCCTTTTTGCATCTTTTCTCCAAATGGGGGCAATCAATGATGCTTAGTATTTGTAAAGAGGTGAGGCGACTCATTTCTTCAGGAAGTGATAAAAGATTGGGGCAATCGTCAATTACAAGGTTTTAAAGTGATGTGAGGTAGCCAATCCATTCCAGTAAAGTCATCAAGCTGGGACAAAAACACAATAAATTAGTAGAAAACAAGGGACTTGTTTACGATAGAATTGAACTAGGTAACACATTTCTTTAGTCCCTTTTTTTTTGTTTTCCCCCAACTGCAAGCTGTTGTTATTATATTTTATTTTGCTTTTACGAGGCATTCAATTTTAAGACTTTTAAACAGCCAACCTGTTCAACTAGCAAAACAACTATAGTGAGAAAAAAAATTAAATAACTGATTACCTTAGCAATATTCTGATATGAACAAAAGACTGATGCTCCAGAAGGTAGTGTTTGAACATCCCAAGTGTCACCCTCCTAAAAATAAAGCTATTTTCAAAAAGGTGGGAGTGTTAGCACCAAGCAATGGTCCTCTAACATTATTCTAGCAAACATAAGTTTGAGAATTTCAAAAAAAAAAAAAAAAAAAAAAAAAAAAGATCATGTAGATTATGGAACTTGTAATGTTGCATGCAAAATTAAATAACTTGTTCCATTTATCCCCATTGAGTAGAAATGTACATTGTCAGCCATCATAGCATCATATAGGTGAAAAAGTCAAGCAAATTGATTTCCTCCCCTTTTTAGAGTCAACTATATTGTTTATAGTATATCATAAGACACTGTTAGGTTCTAAATGTTTAGAACAATTGGCAAATCGTGAACATAAATTTGTCTAGATATAGATCTTAGAGTCTATAGGTTTTATTAGACAATGCTCAAGGTGACTCAAGTCAAGATTCAAGAACATACAAGCTACAGGAAGAAGATTTCATAATCTGTCTGGTTCGATCGATCGAAAGACAGGCTCGACCGATCGAAAGTCGTATCTGCAGAATTTTAATTAAGCCCAAACAGCAGTTCAAGCCCATTTAGGATTAGGGTTTCTAATCTACTTCTCCCAGTATATAAAGGAAACCCTAAGCACATTTTTATGTGGCTTTTCAGAGAGAAAAGAGGGTGCCTCTTTTGTATTTAGGGCTTTGTTCCTAAAAAGCTCTCTTATGTCTTCTACCGGTGCTATTCCTTGAAGAATCTCAAGATCCGGTATTTTAGAAGTTGCTGCCTTCTCTTGTCATCAAAGCTGTTGATGATCTAAACCTTCAAGGGTGGTCTTGGAGTCACAAACAGGAGAGTTTGTGTTGCTAAACCTTTGAGTGGGATCTCAAAGTCACAAACGGGGGTGTTTGTGTTTTGCAAAGGCCAAAGAAAGAAAGAGTCCGTGGATTCAAAGCTTGCACCTGGTCGTGTCAGTAAGTTCTACTGGTTGGTAGCAATAAGAAGTCGAGCGTGGGGGCTTGTAAGTCTTATTGTATGAACTTCGATTCTTTCTAGTGGATTTGCTCTTTACCTTGAGGATAGCTAGGTTAAATCCTCCTCAGGTTTTTTACCGGTTTGGTTTTCCTGGGTGATCATATCATTGTCTTATTTATTTTCCGCTGCTGTGCATGATATGATTGTTTGATTGTGATAACCTAGACTTGGAATTTGGACTAAGTAACAACTTGGCTAATTACCTAGGTTTAATCAATTGTTTAAGGGGTCTAAAAACCATCAGACACGAAAGAAATAAAAATGGATAGAAACACAGTACCTTATAATTGTGTATGGAATAACAGAGTCAACCAGATATTGCTCAGCCTTTCTATTTCATGCCTGTAATTATATGGTAAACAAGATAAAGCATTTGGCCTAGCATTTTGTTTTTATTAATTATAATATTAGCAAAGAATTGATAACCAAAGAAAGGAAAGAAAAAAACAAACAAAAAAAGAAGTAATTGATATAAAAAAATAAAGGGGTCACACACAAAGAATAACTTAGTGAAATAAGCGCAAAAAAATAAGTAAAATAACTTAGGTGAGTATAAATACCTTGAAACAAAATAATTACATAAACAATACATGACAACATCCAAAAATAAGCGCAAATGTAATAATGACCTGTTCAGGATATTCTCCATATTCAAAATAGAACTTAGGCCTTCCAAGTTCCACCTTTGCTTGGATCAAGATCAAGTTTCATCTTCAACACAGCACTTGGAATGTAGGAACTATGTGGCTAGCATCACTCATGTCAATCTCTTTATGGCTTTATGCACTTAAATCAACAACCCAACCAAGTAAATCATCTTGTCAAGTCATAATATCTAGAAAGACCATTTTTATAAATTAAGGGGGAAAAATAATTTGGAGGTAATCAACACTTACATTTTGAAAATTGCAGAGGCCAAAAGTGTTCAACAAGAACTAATTATAAGGCCTGAGCTTTTTCTAGGCTTTAATTGCTTCTTCAAGTCTACTCAAACATTTCTTCTCATTCGAGGAGAAGAAAGAGCCGGAGAACAAACAATGGAATTGACGTTTGTATAAAGATTTGAGATTAATTATTAAACTTATACCGAAAAGAATTGATGTTTGATCAGATGCACTCGCTCCAAATGTGAGCAATTTTGGGCAACCCCTTGACTCATCTTTGTAGTTTGCTTCTAAAATTCTGCATATGGAATTGCATATAAATTGCAAAATCATCGGCATTGAAGAAGATAAACAATAAAAAAGAAGTTCAATGATTGCTGAAAAAGGAAATGTAGAAAGGACATACCTAGTGGAAGCATATCAGCAGTTAAACCTGAAATTTGTTGGAATATTTTGGGACATGGGCAATCTTTGTCCAATCCTCTCCAATTTCCTTCTGGCATCTTTGCTCTAACTGGGGACATTTATAGATCCTCAAGGACAGTAACGAGGTAAGGCAACACATCCCTTCAGGAAGGGATGTCAAATTAGGGCAATCTCTAATTTCAAGGTATTGAAGTGATGTGAGGTTGCCGATCCATTCCGGTAAAGTCATCAAGCTGAGACATCTGACAATCGAGAGTTTTTGGAGAATAGTAACAGATTGAAGACATGCAGGAAGAGACTCAAGTTTAGAAATTTTTGTGAAAGACAGAGACTGAAGGCACTTAACATGTTGAAATTTTGTACCATCATCGTCCGCATCACTAAATAGATCAACTTCCTCACAGTCCTCAATTCTCAGCTCCTTAAGAGAGGTGAGATGTCTCAGAATTTGAGACAAAGATGTAGAGCACCTCCTAATATCTAATTCCTCAAGAGAAGTTAGGTTTTGAAGCCACTCCTCTGGCAAAGGCTCTTTGTCTAGCATAGCTGACAATTCCAATTTCCTTAATTTGGAGAAAGGAGGGATGGAGGAGGGAAGTGAAGAAGCTCCTGCCGTATTCATCTTCATCACCATTGTTTGTTGCAATGCCTTCCAGCTAACCCTTGACAAATAAAGTTGTTCTTCGAGATATGGAAACAGCGGCATGGAAGTCAACTTACTACAATCATCTATAGCCAAGTAAGAAAGAGAGGGAAAGGAAGGCAGTGACATGTGTTGGTGATATTGATGACTCCATGATGTGGATGTCATTATCTTTGCATCGCCAATATCAATAATATCCCTCTTCCACCATCCCTTTAGATTAGGACATGCTATTAGCTTAAGTGACTCTAGGGATGGGAAAAATGTTGTCAATGATGAAGCGGAGACTTCATTGGTGATATCCAAGTCTGATATGTACTCTAGACTATGCATAGCGTAAAGAGATATCTTTCGAAGAGATGGCAACTGATACAATGGTGGCAAATGTTGGCATTTATTGCAATATTTTAAATGAAATTCAGTAAGATTTGTTAGCAAAGAAAGCCAAATTGAAAATCTCACACCCCCGTACCATTCTATAAGCAAATATTTTAAATTTTGGTGTGGTTGTAGGCCATCTAACAAATTTTCATCATCACCAGCGTTGATAACATCAACAGGCCTAGAATTCCATCTTAATAACATATCACTGAGATGTTGCTTCTCCTTTAAGTTTGCAACCTTCGTTTCTGAGATAGCATCTTTCACCAACTCCAAATTTTGAATCTCTATTCTTCCTCTCAAATCATTTAACTTGTTCAATTCTGCTAGTCCACCACAGTGCTTGGAGGAACCTATGGGGTCCTTGCTAACAACAAATAAGGGTAATGTTTGAAGAGAAGTCAACTGCCCAAGTCCATATGGCATATGTGTCAAATTGGGACATAAATTTATATTAAGATGCCTGAGGCTGACCAATATTTGAATGTCTATTGGTAACTCCTTAAGTTTCAGACAAAATGTGAGTTTCAATGTGTGTAGATTCACCAATCTTGTAATAGAACTAGGGAGAACCTCAATATCATTAAAGGAAAGGTCAAGGTACTTTAGATGCATCAACTTACCTATGATATTTGGCAATGTCTTAATTTCTAAGCCATGTAGATCTAATGCACGCAAATATCTAAAAGTAGAAATAAGTGTTCTAAGAGCTGATTCTTCCATTGGATGATTCAATATATGGGATGTCAATAAGAATGTTCGTATCTTTTTTGCTTTAAGCAATGAGTTTAAATTCTCTTCAAAGAATGAATCATTCTTAAATGTGCATGATAGATGACGACTTTTTTCATTGACATTTTTTGCATTAGAATCAACTAATGTACACTCAATCCTTGAGATAGATAATGCAAGATCATGGACTAAATCATGCATCTTAAACAATGTATTCTTATACATGGAGCCACCTTTATGTTCTACTTGGAAGAAGGACCTCCAGTGTAGTTCCATGACGTACTCATTGGCAATGTCCTCTAATTGTTGGTTCCCCTCTGGTGACTGGATAAATCCTTGTGCTATCCATAATAGTATCAATGTCCCACTCCTAAACAAATAATCTTTGGGAAATAGTGAACAATAAGCAAAACAACATTTTAAATGTGATGGGAGATGATCATAACTCAATTTTAGAACAGGCAAAAAACCATCTTTTATTTGAGTTACATTCATGAGTTCATTATTCTTAATATATGACCATTCATCTCCAGTTTTTTTAAAGTATAATACTCTTCCTATTGTCTTTATAGCAAGAGGCACACCACAACATTTTTCTACAATGTCTCTTCCAATTGCTTCAAGGTTAGGATTGATGGTCTCTTGCTTTTTTTCAAATGCCATTTGCTTAAATAATAACCAAGATTGATCATCTGATAGGCCTTTTAAAAGATATGGTGAGATTGTGCTAGTAATATCTGCAGCCAAGTTGGTCCGTGTAGTTATCACCACCTTACTTCCCTTTAAGCCATCCAACAAAAGTGTTTTCAAATTACGCCATTTTTCTTTGTCCTCATTCCACACATCATCCAATACAAGTAAGTACTTCTTTTGGCTGAGCTTTTCACGAAGTTTAATTTGCAATTGATCCATATCAAGGTTCTCAGGTTTTTTACCAGTTGCAGATGTAATTATCCTTTCAACAATGGTTTTCACATCGAAGTCATTAGAGACACACACCCACATCTTCAACTCAAAATAAGCCTTGACCTTCTCATCATTATATATATATTGAACAAGTGTGGTCTTCCCTAGCCCCCCAATTCCTACTATGGATATGAACGAAACGTTCTCCTCCACATCAAAGTCCAACAATTGACCTATGATGGCCTTCTTATCCTCCTCCCTCCCGATAACGTCTTCTTCACGTACAAATGAGTGAGTCTGGTCCCTCTTCCTAGTCACAACTGCTGTCCCTAAAGGACGCTCTACCAACTGGAAATTGTTCCTATCCTTTGCTATATCATTAAGCTTCTCCCTCATAGCCTTTATTTTGCGAGCCATCTTAAAACCAAAAGCAAATTGATTTGAGCTAGAAAAGAAAACGCGTACCTTCTTTGTCATTTTACTACCGCCCATCACATTTTGCCGCAACACATGAGTGGAGAACTCGCTCAACAAGTCATCCGCATCAAAAACTGCTTCTCTGAGCTTCATAAGCCAGTTCTTGACTTGATGGTTACTGTCCTGCTGCTCTTCTGCATCCCCAAGAACAGCTTGAATGGTGGAAACAGTGTTTGACATTTTTTCGAGGTCATCTTCGAAACCCCAGATTGATCCAACCTGTTGGAGAGTGGAGGAGCCCAAGCTTACAATGATCGTCCGCACAACGCCATAGAGGATTGCATCGGCCATTTCTTCTTGTTGGGTGAAAGAAAACACTGAGATAGACAAGAAAGCTGAAAAAACAAGGATGAAATGTGGTAGAAAGAAAGAAAGAAGATTAAAGTTTCACGTGGAAAGAAGAGCACCGATTGATGATGAATTCAAGGATTCCGCGTGAAGTATAATTGAGTGTACGTGAACATATGACTTTTTTTAAGATCTCATGTGAACAATAAAGAAGTATAATTGAGTTCTACAATTAACTAAATGCATTCCCAAAAAAAAAAAAAAAAAAACAAAAAAAACAAAAAAAAACAAAAAAAAACAAAAAACAAAAACAAAAACAAAAACAAAAATGCATCTTAACATATGACTATTAGATTCACAAATTACGAGCATAAAGTTTTGAATGACAGTTAGTTGGCCATTGGTGGCAAATTGCAATTTTTATTTTTTATTTTTTCTTTTACATTTTAATGATGGGATAGTCACAATGGAGAGAAAAATGTTTTGAAAATATCAAAAAGTATCAACTATCTAAAGTATAGGCATAGACAAAGAACTGGCTATTTACCAAATTTTAGATTAAATATACACGTGTCATAATGATTCTAATTGTAGATTTTAGTTTTTCTATTAAACCATGGGTGATTATTATTTTATTTTATCTTATCAAGATTTAACACATAAATAATTATTTTTTAGGAAAATTATTATTGCACACCTTTGCATAAAAATGTAACATACATTTCTTTAGTTTATAATGTAGATCTTACATTGATAATATATTGTCCTATTTTTTAATATAGACAGGTGCATCATCTGTATGTGTCAACTTCCAATCATGAACCCCTTTGGCTAGTTTCAGATGACAAGAAAAAGGTTGTTTAAATATATATATATATATATATATATATATATATATATATATATATAAAGACCCTTTCACTTTGAATCGGTTTGGCTGAAGGATGAGCATTGTGGAGATATTATATATATATATATATATATATATATATATATTGTTAGAGATATATTAGCCCATTAGCATAGGCCCAAGCCTAATTCTACTTTGTGTGCAAGCCAAGTCTCCTATTTGTACTAGAAGTCTATTAGTCTAGGGTTTAGTCTACTATATATACACATGTTATGATTCATTGTAATACAGGATTTGTACTACACTCTAATATATTATTGATGTAGCCCTTTAGGGTTTCCTCCGTGGCTGTAGGCCGTTAGGCTGAACCACGTAACTCTCATGTGTTACTGTATTCTATACTTTATGCTTTCGCTTCCGCATCCATACTAGCATATTCAACATGATGTATCAATGCTAATATTTAACATGGTATCAGAGCCACCTTCTTGTGGCCATGGTTTTCTATCCTTGCGGTATATTTAAGAGCAATCTTTGTCTTCCTCGGTGTTTTTTTTTCGCTGCGTTCATCTTCTTTGGCTTCCTACTGCTGCCGTCAAAACTCTCCGGTACAGTCAAGCCACCATTAGAAGTCGCATCAACACTACAAGACCATTGCCTTCCTCAAACTACCGTCACAAAGCCAAACTTCATTCAAGGGATCTTCTCAACCTTATCAAATCTCAAGATTTCATCAAACTTCCATCTTGAGTTTGAGAGGGGGTGTTAGAGATATATTAGCCCATTAGCATAGGCCCAAGCCTAATTCTACTTTGTGTGCAAGCCAAGTCTCCTATTTGTACTAGAAGTCTATTAGTCTAGGGTTTAGTCTACTATATATACACATGTTATGATTCATTGTAATACAGGATTTGTACTACACTCTAATATATTATTGATGTAGCCCTTTAGGGTTTCCTCCGTGGATGTAGGCCGTTAGGCTGAACCACGTAACTCTCATGTGTTACTGTATTCTATACTTTATACTTTCGCTTCCGCATCCATACTAGCATATTCAACATGATGTATCAATGCTAATATTTAACATGGTATCAGAGCCACCTTCTTGTGGCCATGGTTTTCTATCCTTGCGGTATATTTAAGAGCAATCCTTGTCTTCCTCGGTGTTTTTTTTTCGCTGCGTTCATCTTCTTTGGCTTCCTACTGCTGCCGTCAAAACTCTCCGGTACAGTCAAGCCACCATTAGAAGTCGCATCAACACTGCAAGACCATTGCCTTCCTCAAACTACCGTCACAAAGCCAAACTTCATTCAAGGGATCTTCTCAACCTTATCAAATCTCAAGATTTCATCAAACTTCCATCTTGAGTTTGAGAGGGGGTGTTAGAGATATATTAGCCCATTAGCATAGGCCCAAGCCTAATTCTACTTTGTGTGCAAGCCAAGTCTCCTATTTGTACTAGAAGTCTATTAGTCTAGGGTTTAGTCTACTATATATACACATGTTATGATTCATTGTAATACAGGATTTGTACTACACTCTAATATATTATTGATGTAGCCCTTTAGGGTTTCCTCCGTGGATGTAGGCCGTTAGGCTGAACCACGTAACTCTCATGTGTTACTGTATTCTATACTTTATGCTTTCGCTTCCGCATCCATACTAGCATATTCAACATGATGTATCAATGCTAATATTTAACAGAAAACCATGGCCACAAGAAGGTGGCTCTGATACCATGTTAGAAATACTGAATGATTATATTGTATTTCTTGAATAAAAGAATATACATCACTGCCTTTATATAGGAGGCATATGTGTGCAGTACAAGTAGAGTGTAGTACAAGTACAAGTGTGCTATACAAGTAACCTAATTGGGCCTAAAGCCCATAACACAATACACGTTAACAGCCCCCCTCAAACTCAAGGTGGATGTGAGACCAACTTGAGGTTGTCAACCAAATCACGAGTGCGTCCCTTAGGAAGTGACTTGGTGAAGATATCTGCAAGTTGATCTTTGGAGGAGACGGAGAAAAGCTTAAGAGCACCATGGACAAGATGATAACGGATAAAATGACAATCAATCTCGATGTGTTTAGTCCGTTCATGAAAGACATCATTATGAGCAATATGAATGGCACTCTGGTTGTCACAATAAAGGGGAGTAGCAGAGGAGGTGGACACACCTAAATCCTTAAGGAGCCATCGTAGCCAAAGGAGCTCAGATGTGGTATCAGCAAGAGCACGATATTCTGCTTCAATACTGGAGCGGGCCACAAAGGTTTGTTTCTTGCTTCGCCAAGAAATCAAAGAAGAACCAAGGAGAAAACAGTAACCTGTAGTAGACCTGCGATCAGTAGGATCTCCTGCCCAATCAGCATCAGAGAATGCACGGAGTACAAGAGGAGACTGAGCTGAGTAGAAAAGGCCATGAAAGAGGGTGCCCTTCAAGTATCGAAGAATGCGCAGAACAGCAGCATAGTGAGTTGATCGTGGAGCAGACAGATACTGGCTCACCTGATGAACAGCATAAGAGATGTCTGGACGAGTAACTGTGAGATAAACTAGACTGCCAACCAATCGTCTGTAAAGAGAGGGATTAGACAATGGTTTCCCCCCTGAGGGAGTCAGATGCGCATTAAGCTCAACTGGAGTGTCAACAGTCTTGCTATCAGTGAGTCCAGCTCGAGACAAGAGCTCAGAAGCATACTTAGCTTGAGTAAGATAAAGTCCATCAGTAGAATGAGTGATTTCAAGACCCAAGAAGTAGCTGAGATGTCCAAGATCTTTCATCTCAAATTGCTGACTAAGAAAATCCTTGAGTTCTTGAATGCCACTGAGGTCATCACCAGTTATGATCATATCATCCACATACAGGAGAAGTAAAATAGTGCCTTTGTCAGTGCGACGAAGAAATAAGGCAGAATCATAATGACTGGCCATGTAACCCAAATGAGAGATGGTAGAGCTGAATTTGGCAAACCAAGCTCGTGGAGCTTGTTTAAGGCCATAAAGTGCACGTCGAAGGTAACAAACCTTGTTTGAGTCAACAGAGAGACCAGGAGGAGGTTGCATATAAACTTCTTCATGTAAATCCCCATTAAGGAATGCATTTTTGACATCCATCTGAAAAAGATCCCATTTACGGGCAGCAGCAACAGCTAAGAGGGCACGGACAGATGAGATACGAGCAACCGGAGCAAAGGTCTCTTCATAATCAATCCCATACTCCTGTGTAAAGCCTTTTGCAACAAGACGAGCTTTGTAGCGCTCAATGGACCCATCAGAGCGAGTCTTAATCTTGTAGATCCACTTACAACCAACCACAGATTTCCCGGGAGGGAGTGTCACCAAATCCCAAGTATGGTTTTTAGATAATGCATCAAGTTCCTCTTTCATTGCAATCTGCCATAAAGGGTCAGTGGAAGCCTCACGATAGGTGTGAGGCTCATGTAATGTAGCAAGAGCAGTGTAACAATGATAGTCAAGTAAATGTGTAGGAATAGATCTTACTCGAGTTGAGTGACGAGGTGGAATGTCTTGTGCAAGATCTTCAGGCGGAGCAGGAGCAGGGGACCCAAGCTCAGGGTTGGGGTTGGGTAGCTCGTCTTCAACCTGTTCATCTTCCACCTGTTCATTAAAGGGTGAACTAGGAAAGGGATCAGTGATATCTGGTGGTTGGACAGAGAAGTCTACAAGAGAATCAGGAACAATTACAGGAGGATCAGGAGCAGCTACAGAAGGAATATGTGCCTCATCTGGAAAAAGATCTAAAACAGAAGAGGAAGATAGGGAGGCACGAAAGTGAGAGAGCTCGACAAAGAGGCGATGTTCCCAAAAGACAACATTGCGAGAAATACGAAGACGATGAGAGACAGGGTCATAACACCGATACCCCTTTTGAGTTTCGCCATAGCCAAGAAAACAACAAAGCCTTGACCGAGGCTCAAGTTTGTTATGCTCATGTGGCTGAAGAAGAACGAAACAAGCAGAACCAAAGGAGCGAAGGTGGTGATAGTCTGGACATGACCCAAAAAGGCGCTCATATGGAGTTTGATTTTGGATAACCGGACTCGGAATGCGATTAATAGTATGAACAGCATGAAGAGCAGCTTCACCCCAAAAAGGAGCAGGAACTTTGGCAGAGAGAAGAAGAGCACGAATAGTGTCAAGAATATGACGAAGTTTCCGTTCGGCTCTACCATTTTGCTGAGAGGTACCTGGACAAGTTAGTTGATGAACAGTGCCATAGGAATGCAAAACAGCTTGGAAAGCATATTGAGTATATTCAAGAGCATTATCAGATTGAAAAATTTTGATGCGTTTGGAAAACTGAGTTTCAACCATTTTTGCAAAATTAGAATATACTTGCAATAATTCAGAACGATGTTTCATATTAAAAATCCAGCTATAGCGAGAGTAATCATCAACAAAGACAACAAAATATCGAGATCCACCAATACTAGAGACAGAAGAAGGGCCCCAAACATCAGAATGAATAAGGTCAAAGATATCAGTGGATATTGATTCACTAGTATTGAAAGGCAAAGCTGGTTGTTTTCCTAATTGGCACGAAACACAATCAAAATTTTTTGTAGAAACTGAACCTAACAAACCTCTAGAAGCTAATTGTTGTACCCGAGAGGAAGATGCATGACCAAGTCGAGCATGCCAAAGTGCAAGGGAAGGAATTGAAGAAGCAGTAGCAGCTGCAGCAACAGAAACTGGAGCAACAAGTGGAAGACGAAGGTTGTCCACGGGAAACATACGCCCAACTCTGGGACCAGTCCCAAGCTCCTGTCCCGTCCTCGGATCCTGCACAATACACCCAGAATAATCAAAGATAATGCGATAACCCAACTCAGCTAATTGTCCAACAGAAAATAAATTATAAGAAAGGTCAGGAACATTAAAGACTCCAGGAACTGAGAGATTGGAGGTTGCAACGGAACCTATACTATGACCAGACATTGTGGAACCATTTGCTGTGCGAATATTAAGAGGGTGCGATGCAGGTTTAAGGTCAGAAAATAAGGACGAGTGAGGTGTCATGTGATTGCAACAAGCAGAATCCATAAGCCAAGAGGTAGGAGACATACCAGATAAAGCTGAGAGAGAAGAGGAATAAGATGCATTACCAACCATACGAATGACATTGGCGTTGATATTTATAAGGTCATCTCTGGGAATGGTGAAAGTGGATCCAGAAGACTGAGACTTTGCAGAGACAGGAGCCATAGGTTGGACACTCTCAGTGTTAGCAACAGTAGCAGCAGAGATGGAAACAGCTGATTTGTTGCGTTGATAGCAAGTCTCAATATTATGGCCAAAACGTTTGCAAAAATTGCAAAAACGTTTGTTGGATTGTTGGCGACGATTGTTGCAAGACGAAAAAGACTTGTCCTTATTCTTCATTTTGAAGCAAAATATGCAAAAATAGACTGCAAAAATGAAATCTACGCGAAAAACTGGGTAAGGAGAACCTGGACTAAAAAAGTCAACCCTGGAAAAGTCAACGGTCAACGGCCAGTCAAAGTCAACGGTCAACCTGAAAGTCAACGGTCAAATCCAGATCAGAAGGTGACGTCAGCGGATGACGCAAGCAGTGACGTCAGCGATGACGTCAGCGAGGCCGTTGATGCACGTGACGGCGCGTGACGGCGCGTGAAAAGAAGCTGTGGCGCGTGATGGCGCGTGTGGCGCGTGATCGGCGGAACAGCAACTTTGAACGGCGCGTGGGGGCGCGTGCAGTCTCCGATGGCGACAAGGCTTCCACGAGTGTGTAGATCGGCGCTGGACGATCTCAGTGGTACCTTCAAAAACGTAATCGGAGCAATAATTGCAGCGGCGATGCAAAGAGCAGTGGTCTGTGCAGTGTGAAACTCCTTAACGACGGCGGCTGCAGGTCCGGAACCCAAGGACGACGACTGGATGACGTCGGAAGTTCAACGGCGAGAGGCTGCGGCGGCAGTGTGATAGCGGAAGCGTTGTTAAAAAGAAATTCACACTAATGAAGACAAGACTGCTAAGAAAAGGTCAGAGCAGTGGCTCTGATACCATGTTAAATATTAGCATTGATACATCATGTTGAATATGCTAGTATGGATGCGGAAGCGAAAGCATAAAGTATAGAATACAGTAACACATGAGAGTTACGTGGTTCAGCCTAAAGACCCTTTCACTTTGAATCGGTTTGGCTGAAGGATGAGCATTGTGGAGATATTGTTAAGCTTTGATAGGGTGCCGATGGACAAGACTCTCCTTAAAATTCATAACTGCAGCAATTGATTTGTCTCTTGGAATAAATAAATAAAATCTTTTGGAAATATAAGGAAGATGTTGGAGCGGAAAAGAATCGAATTAGCTAACAGCTTCATTTTAGTCCAAATCTCAAATCTGACAATTGAAATTAAATTTATAAATTGAATTTATTTCCCAAATAATAAATTGACCATCCAACCCATTCCTATGGCCAATAATCCCTACCAAAACGTAAACCCCTTTTTATATTAAAAAAATATACTAAAAATTATATATTAAAAAAAAAACACCAAGTGTTACTAGTATCATTGTCTTTTTTTTTTTTTTTTTTCAAGTCAAATGATTGTGTGTTTGTATTTTTTTTTTTTTTTAATTCGAGTTTATTTGTTGACAGTTTTCTTGTTTGTTATCCAAAATTAATAGTTTGGGACTTCGAGATTTATGTGCTATTTGCTGCTCTTTAGTTTATATAACCGATTTGGTTTTCCTTTCTTTTTTTTTTTCTTTTTTTTTTTTTTTAACTGGCAATACGTTAGAAAAATATTGGACATATTATATAATATAATGCTAAGCAATTCAGGCTTTGTACTTTCAAACTCTGTATGTTTGGAATCTTTCAATTTTAATTTTTCCTTTTACTTGGCAACACTAATAAGTTCTATTTAGTAGAATAATATTGGACATATAAAACATAAAACATTATTTGAATTACAGATTATAGGAAAGTTAAATTTAATATTTTACCTTTTTTTACTTATGAATCTTGGCAAAATTAGATTTCACAATAAGATGGAAAATGATTTTTTGGCCAGAGAACTTATGACCCCGGCCTACTTTACATTAAAGCCCAAGGCCCGAGCCGATGAGAGACATTGCCGAGGACGTACAATGGAAGTCTAAATGGCCTAGGGATATAGCCGAGGACGATTTTGTCCTCGGCATTCCAGAGCGCTCCTAAAAGAAAGGGCGAGCATAGTGTAGGAGTGGCCCAAGTAAAAGGCTGTCAATACTACAATTAAGTACTCTGCGACTGGCAGGTCCATGCTCTTCACTATACTCTTCAACTTTAACAACCACCCCCAACCACTTTGGGTATGAACTGAAAAGACAAGTACCAGCCTTACCTACACGTGGACGCATAAGAGAGGGGAAAAGCTAATATAAAAGGAGGGGGAAGCAACCAAGAATGAGGGGGGGACAAATCGTTTCCCGAACCATGGAGCCCTAAAAAATGAGGATAATAAGATCAGGAAGCTCCTCGGACGAGATCTAAGGACCAGAACCACTCAGGCAGTACCAGAAAAAAGTCTTGTTAGATACGTTGGGTTCATCCTAGTGCGATTACCATGAAAATCATGACTAATCACCGCCCGGTGATCAATGCCTAGCCTTTCAGCCCACTCTCTACAAATTTATTGTTTGGGCCTTTAACGTTCGAACCCAACATACCAACTTGGGGTCGTTACAAATTGAGTCCTTACAATTTTTTAACAAAGTTTAAGTGTTGTACAGGGAAATTGTTGCGAAATTATGCAAAATCAATCATAAATGATTTTTTTTTTTTTTTTAAATCAAGTTCTATTTTATTAGATGATTAAATGAAAATGTATTAAGAAATAATTATTTTGGACTTTTCTTTTATTTATATTTTGTTAATATTGAATATACAAAGTATAATTATACTTTTGCCAATTTCAATAGAGGAACAATTTTTTTTAATAAAAATATTAACCAAAATACACACTTAATCACTAGACTTTTTTTTTTTTTTTTGACATCACGGATAAAAAGCAGTTATTTCAATTTTTAATTGATTGTGCAACCTCAACTAAATTTATTTATTCTCTCAATTGCATATGCTTAAAAGGGTATTTCTAAAGTTTTGTAAATGGGATCGAATATAAATTAATATTACAATTAAATAAAGAGATAAATATAGGTTGGTCATATAGTTTGAATCATATATTGAATGTATTCAACATGACACTGCCATAAATAAATTTCCATGTAACACATTTTGAAAATGTGATGTGGATTGAAGTAGTTTACCTTATATATTTAACTCCATGATTACAAAAACCTTTTGTTAGTAACTATATGATGAGCTCCAAATACAGGCATATTACTACATTTGATGGAAAAGGAGTTTGATGAAGTTGTTATTGAGAAAAGTCAGCATAGGTTGACCTTTCTTTCTTGAGAATCAATGCCCTTTCCATAACAAAACTTTAAGATTATATTTGTTTAGATAATCGTTGGATAATGACTTCGGATGTGTGTCAGTTGTTCTATGTCATCTATGAACAAGATTTGAGTTGGTTCATTGATTTGATATGAAACCATTACACTCAAAGCTATTGTAAGTAATCTAGATATCAAAAACCACACCCTTTTGTGTGTGTGTATATATATATATATATATATATATATGAAAAACCACACGTAACACATTGATAGTTTCATTCTTAGTTTTTTATCCCCCACAAATATAATAAAAAAAAGGATGAAAGTTTTGTAAAGGCAACACTGCTCAATTTCGCTTTCACGTGGAAAGAAGAGTACCGATTGATGATGAATTTAATGATTCCGTGAACATATGACTTTTTTTTTTTTAATTATTTATTTAGGATGTGTTTGGATATAGTTTATTTTGTTAAAATTAAAAATTTATTGTTAAAAATATTGTAAATAAAGGTAAAAGTTAATTGAAATAGTACAGTGAAACCCATAAATAATACCAAAAAGTATAATAAAACTCATAAATAATAATAAAAATAAACTAGTAAAACAATTTTAATTTTTCATCACAATTTAAACGCACACTTTTTTTTTTTTTTTGAGAAAAATTCAAACGCACACCTTAGGTGAACATATGAGTGGGGGTCCATTGGGTGCCTTTCTAGTCTTCCTAGTGAAGTTTTTCTCTTCCTTAGTGAAGTTTTCTTTCTTCTCTTACCCTCTGATTTCAACCTGTCAATCTTAAAACCCATAACTTCTCTACCTTTACTCTCAGAACACCTTTCTCTTCCTTCATAAACACACCCATCTTTCTTCACCTAATCCTTTCTATACATTTATTACATCCATACCTCTCGCTCATCAGTCAACTAAACCTTTTGCCTTTTAGACTCCGCCCTATGGATGGAGAAAGCATAGAAGATATCACCTCACAAACAGCAAAATTGGGGTGGCTAAAAAACAAACTGAACCTAGATGTGGACCCCTCAACGCAAGAAAAGTCAAACCGGTTGTTAATAGGGAAGATTCTATCCAAGAAAGTATTTCCAAAGCCTTTAGTCAAAGAGATTCTGACCAAAGCTTGGAATACTATAAATGATATTGAGGTCTCAGTGGTGGACAAAAATCTGTTCATTTTCTCCTTTGCACACGAAGCAGAATTGAGAAGAGCATGGGACAGAAGGCCTTGGACTGTGAAAGGGGAACATTTGATACTCAAACGTTTCAACTCGGATCTAAGCATCTCGGAGGTAGATTTCTCAACAACAGAATTTTGGATCCAGGTACATGGTCTTCCTTTAAACCAGGTAAGCAAGGAAAATCTTTTGAAAATTGGGAGCTTAGTAGGCAGAACTCTAGATACTGACGCTGTGAGCCCAGGACAAGGGATTTGGCGTAGAAGTACTAAAGTAAGAGTGGAGTTTGATATAAGTAGTTCTCTTATTCCTGGGTTTCCACTAGAAAGGAATGGTCTTCCAGATCTTTGGATCCCCTTTAAATATGAAAAACTGGGGAATTTTTGCTTCAAGTGTGGCATGTTGGGGCATGAGCTTAGGGATTGCCCAGGCAGTGGGATGCATTTGTTGAGGAAGGCAAGAGAGACAACTGAAATGTTTGGGAAGTGGCTAAGAGCAGATAACAATGAATTCCAACCGGGGCTGAATATAGAGGAGCTATTGCACTCAAATCGCCCAGAATATAGCCCTTCTCCAACCAGGTGGCAGAGAGCCTTGGAAGACCGGCAAGCCATGCCGGAAAGGGCGAAATTCCCAATAGAGGAACAGGTGGGTGACATAGCGCCATGTGCTGCTGGGTCTGGGTCTGGGTCAATCACTCAAGGTGAATCGACAGAAGTTGCACAGGAAACGGACAAGCACAGAACGAATGATGTGACCGAGGCATTGACGGAATCGTTGGTAAGTCCTAACCTTTCTCCCTCTCAACCAAACTCCAATCACACACAAACTAATCTGTTGCCTGCATTAGCTCTGGCACAACCCAGCTTCTTAGGCAAGAGGACCGAGGCCCAACCACATTTATTAAATTCCCAAGCCCAAACGAACTGGCCCGCTCAAGATTGTACAAACAATACTCTACCAAAAACACATTCTCCCAAGCCCAAAAGAAAGTCTAGCCCAACTCAGTCTCCAACAAACCCATCCCAAGACTTTAAAAAAATTAAAATCAACCCACCTTATATTAATACCAACGGGGCCTTTATTTCACATGATACATCCCCCTAAATACCGAACATCACACAATCACAAGAATTCCCAACAATAAAGTCCAAAACCATACCCAGCCGAATCAGGAAAAAATCAATGAAAATCCTAGCTAGAACAAAGACTAGTCACATTGCTTGCGCTCTAAAACAACCTGTCACATGTTCTCCTGAAATTAATTCTGAGTCTATTCCCAATACATGTGTGAAGTCTCTTTCTTCATCTCCTGATAGCATGGCCGAGGAGGCAGGCCTTATCATGCCCACCAATTCGCCATGAAGACTCTAGCTTGGAACTGTCGGGGTACTGGCAGAGCCACGACAGTTAGATCACTAGGAAGCATTATCCGTAACTCCAATCCAGATTTAGTTTTTTTATCTGAAACGAAAATAAAGGCTATTAGAGTAGAGAAAATTAGAGTGAAGCTAAATTTTGTAGATTACTTTTGTGTGGATGCCAATGGCCGCTCCGGCGGTTTGGCCATTTTGTAGAGACAGGGCATGGAGTTAGATGTAGTTTATTCTAGTAGATATGTTATAGCAGCACTAATCTACTCTGACCCTCCAAGGTCCCCTTGGCTCTTCTTTTTTGTATATGGGCCACCTTCTAGAGCTAAAAGAAAACAGTTCTGGGAATTGATGGAATCCATGGTTAGCTCCTACTCTGGTCCTTGGGCAATGATGGGAGATTTTAACAGCATTAAAAATGCTGGAGAAAAAAGGGGAGGAAAACCAGTTTCCGAAAGCTCAGTCAACAACATTAGAACCTTCATCACTAATTCTGCAGCAATTGACTTGGGTTTTAAAGGCCCACCCTTCACCTGGACTAACAAAAGAGAGGGTCTAGCTAATATAAAAGAAAGATTGGATCAATGCCTGTGTAATCAGGAGTGGCAGATGATTTTCCCAAAAGCTGGGGTAACTCACCTTTGTGCAACTAATTCAAACCATTCTCCCATCCTTTTGGATACAAATTTTGAAGATGAAAAGATAAATCGGCCATTTAGATTTGAAGTTATGTGGACAAAAGATGAATCAAGCAAAGAAGTTGTGGACAAAGCTTGGCAATTACAAGTGGGGGGTTCACAAGGTCTTAAGCTGGCAAGGAAGCAATCAAACACTAAGAATGAGTTAAAAAAATGGAACAAGGAGCATTTTGGTAATGTTATAGAAAGAATCAAAGTGTTGGAGAAAAAGATTGAAGAAGTCCAAGGTGCAGAATCGACCAAAGAGAATCTGGAATTAAAGGCTGCCCTTAGCCTTGAGTTAGATGATTGGTTGGCCAAAGAGAGTCTCAAATGGTAGCAAAAATCTAGGGAGATTTGGCTTAAAGACGGGGATAGGAATTCAAGATTTTTTCATCTTACCACTTTGGTAAGAAGGAGAAGAAACTTTATTTCTGATATTAAGCAGGAGGACGGTTCCTAGATTTCGGGCAGAGAGGCTATCCAAGAGTATTTTATCACCAACTTTCAATTCTTATACTAGTCAAGTAGTCCCCAAATCCCAGAAAACTTGGAAAATCTTATCGAGGCTTGTGTCTTAGCTGAAGAGAATGTTGAGTTGTGTAGGATCCCTTCTAGAGAAGAAGTTAAGAAGGCGATATTTGGGATTAAATCTCTTAAATCTCCTGGTCCAGATGGACTTCCAGCCCTCTTTTATAAGCACTACTGGGAAACTGTTGGAGATCAAGTTACTTTGGCTGTTCACAATTTTTTCAAGTATGGGAAACTTTTCCAAGAATTCAACAGCACCTTCATTGTGTTAATTCCAAAGAAAAATGGAGCATGTAATTTTAATCAATTCCGTCCTATTAGTTTGTGCAACGTGGTATACAAAGCAATTTCTAAAATTCTAGTTGACAAACTGAGACCTTTGCTGGAGAAAATGGTGGATTCAGCTCAAGTTGCTTTTGTCCCAAGTAGATGCATATTGGAAAATATTGTGCTGGCTCAAGAGATAGTTCACAATTTCAGACACATGAAAAGGAAGAAAGGATTCCTAGGAGTGAAAATAGATTTTCAAAAAGCTTATGATAGGATGGAATGGAGATTTATCCTTAGGGTCCTGAAGGCTTTTGGCTTCAATGAGCAGTTTATAAATCTAATCCACCAATGTCTATCTACGGTTCATTACTCTTTGCTCTTAAATGGAGGAATTTGCCCTACTTTCCATCCGGAACGAGGTTTGCGACAAGGGGATCCTCTATCCCCTTACCTTTTTATTTTGGGCAGTGAAGTGTTGATGCGCTTAATCAATAGAGAAATAATTCAGCATAATTTGTCGGGAGTAAAGCTTGAAAGGATAGCCCCTCCCATATCTAAACTTTGTTATGAAGATGACATAATTCTCTTCTGCAAAGCGACTAGGGCTGAGTTATCCTCCTTAAAGGAGTGCTTGGAGAAATATTGCCATTGGTCGGGTCAAAAAATCAGTGTGGAAAAGTCCGAGGTTTTCCCTTCCAAAGGGGTTAGTCCTCATTTCCTCAATCAAATTAGAGCTCATTGGGGCCTAAGCAAACTCCCTACTTCAGCAAAATATTTGGGTATCCCATTATTCCTCACCCCCACAGGAAAATGGATCTTAATGACATTAAGGAGCGAGTCGAGAACAAGCTCAGTAGTTGGAAAAGTAAGAATCTGTCTTGGGCGGGTCATGCTACTCTTATCAAATTTGTGGCATTTGCCATCCCCTCCTACTCCATGGCTGTCCTCCAATTCCCCAAGGGGCTTTGCGATCAATTGGATGCTATTGTGAGGCGTTTTTGGTGGAATCCAAAATCTGATAAGGGATCTTATTCCTCTCCTATTGCTTGGGATTCGTTGTGTTGGCCTCTCAAAGAGGTTGGTTTGGGATTTAGAAAGTTTTGGGAATTTAATCAAGTGTTGCTTGCTAAACTTGCATGGTAGCTCCTTGAAGGTAGAGATTGTCTTTGTATAAATCTGCTCCGAGCAAAATATAAAGTTAGAAACAATTGGCTTAATCATACAGCCTCTAGCAACATCTCTCCGGTTTGGAAAAGCTTAGAGGGTATAAAACAACTCATCGCTCAAGGTGCTTGTATGTTGATCGGAAGCGAGGAGTCTATTCGTATATGGGAAGATCCTTGGATTCCAAATCTCCCTCTCTTCCGGCCAAATTTGTGTGAGAATGCATCTATGGATGGAGCTTTGGTTGTTTCACAGCTACTGGATCACAGCAGGAGTCGGTGGGATTTTTCCAAATTGAGGGCTTTGTTCGATGATACAACGGTAGCTTCAATTTGCCAAATCCCTTTACCTCTTAACGTCCGTTCCGATAAATGGATTTGGACCAAATCTGTGCATGGAGAGCTGACGGTAAAGTCAGCTTATTGGCTTGGCAGAAGCTCTAACCCTCCTCCAAACCAAGACTTGTTGAGAGGCCAAATATGGAAGACCAGAATCCATGAAAGGCTGAAGATGGTTTTATGGAGAGTTGCTGCAAACTGTCTCCCCACGAAGGACAAAAGGCTGAGGTATGATGCCAATGCAGACACCATTTGCCACCTATGTAATTCTGGGCAAGAGTCAACCATTCATCTTTTTATTGATTGCCCTCTAGCTAGAGCTTTGTGGTTTAGTAGTCATTGGGGATTAAGAATTGATAATTGCGAGCTGTCCACCCCGGCCAAATTCATCCATTTTCTGCTTGAGCCTCCTTTCCATGAGGCTAGGGAGGACTTGCTTCTTTTTGGGGCCTTACTTTGTGATTTGATTTGGAGACTAAGGAATGAGGCTCTTTTTGAGGGTAGAGCAGCCAGCTATGAAGATTTAAAAGCCAAAATTGTTAGATTATTTGCTGAGCATCGTAAAGTCAGATCCTCTCCTCAGATCAGAGGCATTTGTTTTCAAGCTAAATGGGTGAAACCTAAGCTAGGTTCTATTAAATTAAATGTTGATGCTGCTGTAGGTGCCCATCATTCTGTTGTTGCAGTCATAGCTAGGGACTGGAGAGGGGAGTTGGTATTTGCTTGCTCCAAAAAAGTGAACACCAGCCTCCCTCTCTAGGCAGAAGCAGAGGCTATTTTATGGGCATTGCAACTTGCTGAGCCTTTAAATTCAGCTCCAATTTTGGTTGAAGGCGATTCTCAGGTTTGCTTCAAGTCAATCACAGAGCATGGTAGGGACATCCCACGGGCTATTGAGAATGTCATCCACAGTGTAAAGTTTCTAGCTTCCAATCTCCCTTGTTTGTCTTTTTCGTGGGTCCCTAGAGAAGCCAATGAGGCTGCCCACTCTCTTGCTAAATGGTGTCTGTTGTATAGTGTTTGTGGTTCTTTTAGCTTTTGTAACAGCCCTTCCTGTTTTGCTAATGTTATCAGGGAGGAGGCTGGGTGCTTTCCTGTGTTTTGGTCTTCTTTTGCCTTGAATAATATTATCCATTCAGGCAAAAAAAAAAAAAAAAAAAAAAAAAAGGTGAACATATGAGCGTCAGTTGGTAATGATTCCGCGTGAACATTACCGAACTTGGTCACATTTGAGAAAAGTCAGCAATTTTAATTCTTAACTCCGAACTTGGTCAAATTTGAGATGCTTTTTCCATACATAGGGTGACTTTCTTCGTGAGAATAATACCCACCAAACCTCAAAAATATTTTAATAAAAAATTTAGTGTTAGATAAATTCCATGAACAAAACTTTGAGATTAGATTTGTTTAGATTAATCATTGGAGAGTGACTTTGGATGTGTGTCACTTGTTCAATGAACAAGGTTTGAGTTGGTTTATTGATTTGTTTTGAACACCATTACACTCAAAGTAAGAGCACTAGCATCAGATATGTTAAATGCTAAATTTTTAGCATTTAACACACCAAACATCAAAAACATCCTTACATCAATACTAAACTTTTTTTTAGCATTTGGCACATTACATTTTTATTAATAGAAGTGTACCGTACTGCGTGCTATAAATTTAGCATTTAACACACCAAACATCAAAAAATTCCTTACATCAATACTAAACTTTTTTTAGCATTTGGCACATTACATTTTTATTAATAGAAGTGTACCGTACTGCGTGCTATTTCTTTTTTCTTTTGCTCTTCTCTCCCATCTCACATGTTAGATCTCTCCTTTTTGTGGTTGAATAAATTTTTTGTTTCAATTCAGCCAAAAAAAAAAAAAAAATTGTTTCCTTTTTTAACGTCACGTGTTGTATACTTTGTGACTAAGTTTTTTTCTTTTTTTCTTTTTTAATAAAAGGTTAATATTATTTTAGGTTATTTTAATGGTGATGTATTAAAGTAAAAGATTTTGGTGAATTCTTGATGTATCAAAATAACATTTTTTAAAAACGCCTAATACTAGTGGGCTAAGAAATCTAGAGATCAAAAACCAAACATTGATTTTATTAGGGTTGGGAGTCCCCTTTCCAGCTATTACTCTCTTCCATTTTTAGCCTATTCCTTAGCGCTTGGAAGGTGTAAACATCTCCCATTTGTATTTTACAACCAAAACCACAAAAAACATGCTACATCTGGGTATGAGGTTTTATAATTTTTTACAACCTATAAACAGTAGGTTCTTATATATAGAACCAACTGTAGCATAGGATGTAAGAAAAATATATTATTTTATTTAAAAAATATCTCCTCACTCTCTCTCTCTCTCTTGTCTATGACTCTTCTCACACTTTCTTCTTTGTTTACTTTTCTCTCTTTCTAAATGGATTCGGTGGTACTGGGCATAGATTTCAGTGGTTGAGGTTTGAATCAGTGGCTAGGGCTTGGGTTTCTCTCGGTGGTTTTGGTGGCGACTTCAGTGGCTAGGTTCTGGCCGATGGCTGGGTTTTGTGGGGATCGGCGTGGTGGTGGGTCTGGGTATGTGGGGATCGACGTGGTGGAGGGTGTGGATTTGTGGGGGTCGGCATGGTGGATGGTGTGGGTTTGTCGAGATCGGCATGGAGGAGGGTGTGGAGTAATGGACATCGGCGTCTGTAGTGGAGCTGTGGAGGTAGAGGCTATGGGTCACGGTGGTTGTTAGGTATGTGGCTGGAGTGTTTCGGTGATGGGTGGGAGTGGGTGAGATGGGTTTTGCTTTGATTTTTGTATGTGGGTATCGGTGCATCTACAGGTTCGCGGTAGGTAGGGATGGTTTCGGCTTCTCTCTTGGATTTGGATTGAGGTTTGGGTCAGAATGGTGGTGGGTCTTAGTGTGTTTGCGGGGTCTATGGTGGTGGGTTTTGGTGTTTTGCTGGGTTTGTAGTGGTGGTTCTGTTGTTTTTTGTAAGGGTTGTGGCCTTGTGGGTGATGTTGGCGGGTAGCAGCGGAGAAGTTTGTTGGGCAGAATAGAGAGATAGGAGAGAGAAATAGAATTTTTTTTTTTTTTTTAATATTTGTGTACTTTATATTATTTTAATGAATTATATCTAAAAATAGAAATAGGAGGTAAAGTTGTAAAATAAAATAGTAAAATATATAAAAATAAGTTTGGAAGAGGTAATATAGACACCATTTTATATCCTTGGATACTAGTCATCTTTAGAGAGCTAAGAGCTTTTATAGGTTAGAAATCCTTTGTGAGCATTTTATCTCATTTTAGTGTTCTCATTAGGTTTAAAGTGCTTATTACGTGAGAATTTCTAGTTATTCATGTTAGATCTTTAGGTTCTTCATGTTTCCTTAGATAAGAAAACCTCAAGTGTGTAGTTTCTCTAGTGATGGGCTAGACTTTTGATGGTGATGGGCTAAATTTTAAGTGCCTGCTTGCTTGCCATTAACTTGCATGTTCGAAGTATGAGCCTTGAAGACTTATTTTGTCAAATGGGCCCATTTAGCTAGCTTACGTACTTCATAAGAGAAGTGGGCTCTAAGTACATAATGACCCCTTGCCTACTTGGCATAAAAGAACCATGGGATTTGGTGTTGTTTTAATGAAGTAGTCCACTAGATTTAGATTTTTTTTTTTGGGTTGGCAAATGACATGGGTTAGATGTTTTCCAAAAACTGACCCGTTTTGTGCAAATAAGGGCTAGGAGGAAGGTTTTCAGTCATGACCCAATCTGCATAGTAAAAGTCAAGCCCATTTATAGAACCAATCCATGAAGTGAAATTCATGGGTCATAAAGCCCATTTGCAAGGCCTATCACGTGTAGTGGAGTAATTAGGCTTGATAAATGGCCCAACTGTATGAGAAAACATTTAGCAACAAAGGCCAACATGAAAAACAATTAATTGGGCTGTGGGTCTTGCCCATTGTTTGCCAATTTTTATGCTTCTGGAGTTGGCATTAATTGATAAATGAGACTCTATCAAACAAGGCCTGAACAGTGAACCCACATCTATTAAAATTTGTAGATAAAAGTTAACAAATGGAGTGCAATCATATTTTTCTTTGTTTAAATTTGCACTTACGGATTAGGGAGAGTGGGATACATGATTGAATAAATCAACTAAAGGGTATAATGAGCTAGCTCATTGCTAGTTGCTTTGTAATTAAAAGCAAAACCCAAAAAGAGATTCTTCTATAAGCTAAAGCTCTATATCCAAGAGAAGATCATCCATCTCATCCCCTCTCTCATTCCCAAATTCACTAATTAAATTCATTCGTCTTCTCCAACCCAGCTGTGCTAAGCAAACAAAAGATTGGCTATGGTGGTGGCAAAGAGGGAAGGTGGCAGTAGTGATTGGTGAGACAAAAAAGAAGAAATAACTACTGTAAGATATAAATTCCCAAGATTTCAAATAGCATCATGAGAGTTTTATATTCTCAAGGATAAATAATCTTAGAGCCGGTTGAATGCTAGAGCAAGAAATGCGGTCGCCTAAGGCCCCAAATAAATAAAAGGCCCCCAAATTTTAATCAATAAGGTTATTTATAATCAATAAATAAAATAATATTTTTTTACTAGATGAAAAACAAATAAAAAAAAGAGAAAAATGCAACATCCACAATATTTTTCGCAACATTTTTACAACTAATGTTAAGTAGTAGGTTGTTATTAATGGCAAAAAATAATTATAGTGATATTTTCAAATAGAAAACAAAAAGCAACTTAAAACCTATGATTTGTTGTAAAAAATATTGTGAATGTTGCACTTCTAAAAAAAAAAGAATAATAATAAGAGTTGAGCTAGTAAACTTTTACTAGTTCTCATCTAAGTCTACCACTAACACCGCTTTTTTACTTACCACTATCAATCTACCACATCAAGTATAAAAAATTTTGTCAAACTTTTTCTGTCTATAAAATTTCAAAAAAAAAAAAAAAAAGGTTATGTAGTTCATATTAATTAGTAGTAATTTTGCATCTAATACAAGATAATCAATTTTCACCTTAGGCCCCCAAATGCATCAAGTCGCCCCTGAATAATCTTACCAATCGTACATTCTCGAAATGAAAATTCTCGATTTGAATCTAATGATGGGAATCTTTTTATATCACAAGTAATTCTTTCCAAACTTTTCTTAACTTTTATTTGAGTTTAAATATATACCATGCATAAACCCCTAAGTACACTTCTTTCAGGAACATCTTCATAACGACTTTGTTCCATGCCTCATTTCATAGAGAACCTCCTAAGTACACTCTAAAAAATACATTTAAATAAATAAATTTTTTTTCTAAGTAACTTGAAATAATTGATGCAGATAATAAATCAACTTAACACAATCAAATATATATATAAACCCAATTCCTTTGAGTTTTTTATTTTTAGTAAATAAAAGAATAGATAAACTAAATAAAATATTGAAGATGGAGACTAACACCCACTAAATTATATATATATATATATATATATATATATATATATATATATATATAAGTAATAATATTTTTGAAAGTAGAGGGAGAATAAGGGAATAAATCAAAACCTTTAACCTATGTTCTCCCCAAAGTAGCCAAGGTATTAGTGCAATTATTCGCTTCCCTAAACACTTGCATGCTTGACTTTTGTGTGAGTGATCCTCCACCACAAGAGCCACCTGCAATCATCTCAAACTCGCATTAACATTAAAGCTTAAATGCATCAGTGAGAAAGAAAACCACAACAAGGGGATCCAATTCCAAATCCAATTCAACAATCAAATCATTAAAACCCATAAATGATATGAGAATGAGTTCATCTTCATTTAGCAATGGTAGGTTTCAAAGTGTGGGGCTTATGGTCGAAGGCCAAAGCCAAGAACAACTAAAAAGCCCCATAAAAAGCACTTCCACAAAGCAAAGAACTCGTTCCTAATTTTCTAAAGTATAAACTCACAAAAAATTAACATATTTTTTTCCAACCATAATGACCATAGTCCAAATGAAAAATAAGATTCTCTAAGGCAAACCGTGCTTGTGAAATACAACTGTAGAGTTACAATTGGCTTGTAAGTAAGGAGAGGTCAACTAAAAAAGGAAATGCATTAACCAGAGATCCTCAACTAATTCCAAAACGAATCTCTCTCTCTCTCTCTCTCTCTCTCTCTCTCTCTCTCTCTCTCTCTCTCTCTCTCTCTCTCTCTCTCTCTCTCTCTCTCTCTCTCTCTCTCTCTCTCTCAGAACAATGGGTTCAAAAGAGAAACAAAGAATCAAACAAAACAACCACCACCTCACCATGGGCATAGGGCATAGGGGGGAAACAATAATTAAGCATCTAGATGCTATGATTTCTATTACATAGCGTATCAAATTCATGAAGAAAACAAAAGAAATGAAGAACTTGTGCATAAAGAAGAACCTGACCACAAGAGATGTGAAGCAAGAAAGAAGAATAAAGAAGAAAAATGACATTAGCTTTATATTAGAATTTAGCTGATAGTTAGTGCAATGGCTTGTAGCTTAGCTATATGTAAATACAACGTAGTGTTCACACGTAGTTTTGTTCTGTTATTTTGTTTTGCATTCTAGCGTGTAAGGTAGTTAGGCTTTGTTTATATATTGGTGCACTCTATAATCTTATCCAATTAATGAAATTGCCCAAACGGATCGAATTTGCCCGAAGTGGACTGTAAAATATCAAAGTAGACTAAAATAGACCAAATAGAGGAAATGAGTAACAAAATTGAGACAGAGAAGAAATTTGGATGGACTAAAATCTTATTTTATGGAAATAAGAGTGTTGATGGAGAAATTATTAGGTTTACCTAGAGGATTGCTGAGGTGGTCCTCCTAATCAATAAAACATAGTCATTCATGCAAATGTGACATCACCTAATGATTTTTTATTTTTTTATACTGATTAGGAAGCTGATTCACACATTTGCATAGATATAATCATTTTATTGGTTGGAAAGACCAATAAAATGATGAGTTTGACTTACCTCCATTACTTTTTTTTTAACTGGAATCTCCTTTTATTTTAATGAAAAACTGTCACATCACCCACTAACTAAATAAAAAGTGAAGATTAAATCCTACTACCACTTGTAATTGTTATTTAAAATAAAAAGAGATATCCAGTTAAAAAAAGTACTAAAGGTAAGCCAAATCCTAAAATATTATCAACAAAATTTGGTATTTAAGCATCTAAAATAGCTTTTTTCTTTTTTTTTTTCTTTTTTTTCTTTTTTTTTTGTGGATGGATTTTGTTATCTGTGGCCATTGTTTATTCTTTTTCCCACTAGTTTAATTTGGTATTTGAGGTTCAAAAATAGCACCCTTTTGTGAATTTTGTTGTATCCGTGGCATTGTTTATTTATTTTTCCCACTAGCTTACTTTAGACGAGCCCTTGGTAATCCCATTACGATCACATATATGATTATGAGGCCCATTACCCGCTAGGTTCAATTATTGGGGAACGATTAATGTCCTCATAGAGTTTTAATTGGCAAAATAAGAAGCGTATTCTCTATGCTCTTTTAAAATGAGAATGATATTGATTATTAATTATTAATTAAATGAGAACAAGAATCTCAAAATAAATAAAAAATTAAATTAAATTAAATGAGAAGTTGAGAACTATATATATATACACACATATGGTAAATAAAAGGAAAAAAATGCTCAAACACCTCCTGATCTTTCAAGTAGCGGTCATAACACCCCTTAATTTTAATTTTGGCCAATATACTACTTGAACTCACGTGAGAGGCACCTCGGTATAACCTGAACCGTTGAGAGAGAGGGAGAAAGTTTGGGCTCAGTTTAGAGAGAGAGGGGAGATGATCCAACCAAAAGTCCATAAACACCTCGGTATCCTCTCTCCGGTGCCGGAGTTCCGCCGTCGTCTCACTGGCTGTTCACCGCTGGTATACTTTTCTCTTTCCCTTTTTTTTTTTTTTTTTTTTTGTTGCTCTCTGTTTTTTCAATTCTCCTTGTGCGATGTTTTTTTTTTTTCTTGGTTTGATAGCTAGTTGTGGTGGATTGGGTAGGCTTGGTTGTGGTAAAATGCCCATAGTTGGTTGTTTTTCCAATTCACTGCTCTTTGTATGTAAAATGCAATGCTTTTTGAGAATGCTACATAGCTGTTTGATGAAATGCCTGAGAGGGATATGGCCATTAGAGGGGTTGGTTGTTTGGTAGGATTTTAGATGGGTTTGAAATTTCTTGATAATAGTTCTAGTTTAACTTTATTTTGATGCATTTCTAATAACTTAATCTTTTTGAGTATATTGTTATGATGAATCCGTTGATGAGAATTTACTTTGGCATCATATGGTTGTGAGCTAATTGGTGGGAGAACAGGTTGGGCTACTATTATTAACTGTTTACTAGGCTCTTCTATAGTGAATGTGGTATTTGTAGTGTAGTGAGATGATTAATAAGTGAGCTTGATTGTTTCATATAAGCTAATGGAAATTAAAAATGAAACAAACGTTAAATTTGGGACTTAAAATTACTGTACATATCAAGTGAGGTGATTTTGTTCTCTACTATAATATCATGTCATTCTTTTAATGATTTGCGAAAGAAAGTTTGAACAAGCAGTGGTTGTATTACATTTGGTGGTTCGAAAGGTAACACTGGTTTTTTAAATTTTCTTCTTCTAAATGGTTCAAGTGAGGTGACTGATGATTTCGTTAGTTTGATTACCAGAGAAAAAGAAGAAAAGGATAATTTTAACTGGCCTTGAGTTTGTTGGTGGTGTAAGTATGTAACTAATATTTGATGTTATGAGCTTATGACTCATCCAGTTGAGGTTGATGATTAATGTAGAAAACTATTATTTCATTTTGTATTTCTTCTATATGCTGATCATTTTCATTGATTCAATTATATATTTTTGTTCTTTAGAACTTCTTTGCTTACATTATTGGAGTCCTGTTAATTGCAACTTAGTTTTGTAAAGGAAAAATTTGACAATACCCAAACATAATGAATTTATGATTATGGTTTTATTAGATTTACTAGTATGAACTAATATCAACTACAGATTACATCTTAATCTGACAAGCTAAGAATAGAGCCATTAATTTTCATGACATGTGACACAAAGTTCTACTTTTTTGAATCATGTGGTGAAAGTACCAGGTTTGGGGGGTGTTCATTTGTTTCTTTTAGGTTTCATTTACTTGTGATGTTTTCTAAGTTGTGCATAGTCTAATAAATATATATTTTTTTGTTTATTTAATTTTTTTTTATTGTGTAGGATCATAATGTATGCTATTGGAGAAGAACAAAGTCAAAATGCACATATCAAAAAAAAAAAAAAAAAAAAAAAAAAAAAAAAACAAAGTTGAAATGCACATAGAGGATCCCCAAGTGGCTTGGAGGACATATCAATATATTTTACCAAAATGTCAAACTCATTTGTCATGTGGAGAAAATCAATCAAGATGGAGGAGATGTTTTCAGTGGCTTTTGTAAATCTGGACTCTAGTACCAGCTTACTATATATACATTGCAGTGACTATCTATGTAGGAGCCCTAAAAACAGGGCTTGTGATGTAATATACCTACTAGCTGTGGAATGATTCAAGCATACGATGATTGAGAAGAAACTCAAACACATTCTCCAATCTTATTTTATTTCATTTTCTTGTTTGATTAGTTTTGGTCAAGTGGCAATCTATGTAGCGTCCTAGGTGGCATAAATTTTTTTTGGCCAATTGCCATTTTAGCATTTTTCCGCCATTATTTAACGACTAGTTTGTAGCCTGGTGCATATGCACGGGTACAATTAAAAATAATCATAGATATACCATTCAAATTTTTATTTTTATTTATTTTAAAAGATGTTCAAATTATATATGGTATTAGTTTACACTTTTTTTAAACCTACATTTTTGAAATATATAATGGTTTCTCATATATATATATATATATATAATGATTATTTTGACATAATACCAAAAAATTAAGAACTAAACTAACACATTTAACAATATAAACATTAGGACCAAAATAATAATTTAAGAAAAGAAAATGACATGCTAGCATTAGTGCCATTGGATTAACAAAAAAATAGATAGCATTTTTTATTCACCACATTTTGGAAGATACTAGATAACAAGGATTTGGGAGAATATCCTATTCTAACCCATTTAGTTCATTTGGATTCTCTATTGTTTTGTTTTTAACTTCTATATATAAACATTTGGTATGATGCTTAGAAAAAATCTTTCAAGCTAAAAAGTTTCTCCTATTGAAGTTGCATTTGGCATAATATTGAACGAGTACTCTTTTTTCAGCACAACATTAACTGAAATGAAATAGAGGTTCCCATTTATCACACTCATGTTTCTACTCATACCCGAAATGCATTATTAATGAAAACAACATCCACTCCAGATATATACATTTTCTATTCCTTTCATATGATTACTTTAATGCGAGAAACAAGAAGAATAACATGAACATGGAGTACATAGTCATCAGCATGCAACAAAACAAAATGAAATGCAGAAGCACCAAACAAGAGCTTAATAACCTCAGCTGAAATAGCAAATCCCCCAGCAGCAACACAATGAATTGTCATGGTCCATCCAAACCACAAGCCTTGTTAACATCAACGCGACTGGTTTCAACTTTCAAGAATATAATTCAAGACACCCTTCCTTCCACGTACCCCAAGCTTGCCTCATCAACATCATGACCCTCTTCTTCCGTAGCATTTTTTAAACCAATTAAATCATCAAATTGTCTTCAAGCAAAACTGAATGATATTGCAAAACCCATTTGAGAAGGCTCTTGGAACCACAGCACATGAACTTCACTCTCATCTCAAACCTCCATGCAATCTCTCTACAAAATTTGTAATAAATACAATATTAATAAATGCTATTCAGGAATTTACAAACAAAGAAAATGATAAATTACAACAAATAGAAATGTACTCATACCTAACAATGAATTTAAACGGAAACTTGAAAAATTTTCCTATTCATGCATGTGTCTTTATCTATATCATGCAATGATTGCATTTTTGTAGCTCAAATGAAGTGGTACTTTCTCTCACTGGGGAACAAGATGGAGAGGTCTCTAATATATATCACTCATCTTAATTATCAAGCCAACCAAGAAGAAAGAAATGAATGCATTGCATGATCATCAATTAAATAAATAAATGAAGTTCATGCTTACATGTTCATAACATAATGTGCATATCTTGCACTTGAACTCATAGCAAAGGAACTCCCAGCCAATTATAGCATCCACCCATGTTTATGCAGCTGTATAAAGGACAGAATGTTCACTTGGTGATGTTATATTTCTTCGGATATTTTTTTGAACAAAGAATCCATAACAACAACTCGATCTGGCATATTTCAGCGCAAGTTATCTTGTAAAGCTAAAATTTCCTACAGTGATATATAAGAGATGACTACATTAGAGTTTTGATTATTAACCAAAGACTAAATTTCAATTTGATCACAAACTGGAGGACATAAGATTATGAGAAGAAAAACTGGTCTCAAAATTAAGAACAAACAATAATAATTACTTAACATAAACTTGACGATCACCTCCATGTAGAGAGAGAGAGAGAGAGATCAATAGTTTATAAATAAACCTAAAAGAATACAGATCAGATGAACCAAACATACCACACAATGCTCACCATCAGATAGAAGTCTACAAAGCCACAACATGCCAATGCATAAGTATATGTTCAAAAGTGATTGATACAAACCCATGGGTAGACTCACCCTTGAAAACTGGCTTGCAAGGGGAGGGTGCCCAAGAGCTTATATACATATGGTTAAGCTCACGCTTAATCCATATGGGACACTAGAATCATAATAGTGAAAGATTGTAAACCCAGCATACAAGTTTAATATATGTACTCTTCTTCCATATCAAATACAACCTCTCTTTCA